>NC_056739.1:1335567034-1335672034 GCF_019279795.1 Protopterus annectens
AAAAGGGTCTGTTGTCATGGATATGAACTTTCCTACTGTTTCAGTTACCAGCTTGGTGGATATGGGCATCCTGAGGCAATGTAGAAACTGCCTCATGTTTACTGACAACCAGTTAATTCTCAAACAAACTGATATGGTATGTGAGAAATGTATTTACACAATGTCACTGGAGGCAAATCTCTCACATAAAAATACTCGTAATGTCAATAAGGTTGTCAGTAGCACACACGCTGCACCCATCACGTATAATTAAAAGCAGACATATCGACCCATACATGCTGAGGCATTTAATTGTAACCTTCCTAAACAACAAAGACCTCCTAGATAAAGTACATATACCAAATACCCTCAGCAACCCCAAATGCACTCTTTCAAAACAACAACCACATCAACACATAGAGCTACATCTTATGGAACCTCTACCTCTAAGCCCATAAGGCAAGCCATCACACAATCCAACATTCTAGTCATTGGAGACTCCATCGTGAGGCACACTAATGTCCCTCTCACCAGGCTGAGTAAGGAGAAAATCACGGTCAGTTGCTTGTCAGGTGCTAGGATACTCCACATAATGTAGAGACTCAGGTCATTGGACCACATTTACCAATATGACTCAGTCATAGTCCATGTGGGAGTAAATGACCAAACATACCTCCCTAGACTATATGAAGAGAGACATCGTGGAGCTCTAGAAATATGTGTCTCAGGCTGGTATGAACCTAGCATCGAGCAGCATTTTACCTTCTCCAAGGATGATGCCACAATATGAACAAAAGATGATTGACTTCAATAACTAGCTTAGTTTCTGGTATCATTCTAAGGGGATGCAATATTTGTCAGCATAGAAGGAGATGGTCAACAGACCATGCTACTTTGCCAGGGATGGTCTGCACCTCTCCCCTCTAGGCTTTTGAATATTAGCAAAAACATTGTCTTCCACGATAGTACTTTATTTAAGCAATGCCAAATTTACTTCTGACATAGCAAATCAAAACCAAGAAAATCTAAAGGTATTATTGCTCAATGCTAAGAGTCTAAACAAAAAACTCGACTACCTAGAAGCTCTCTTTACCCTAGAGAATGCTGATGTCTGTGCGGTCACTGAGACATGGTTTAAAGCTGTGGCGAGCACACCAACAGTGCAAGGTTATAATGCCTTCCACACACTTAGGCCAGCTACTTAACAGGCAGGGACTAAAGGTGGAGGTGTCTCTATTTACATCAAAAATAAATATACCTCAAGGCTGGTCAAACAGAACAATACATTTGAGCTGTTCCATGTTCAAATCACAAAAGGCAAAATCTAATACCACTTCCTTGCAAGCTATAGGTCCCCCTCGACGACCCAGGAAACCCATACCATGTATTTAAAGTTATTAGAAACACTAACCATACAACCCAATACTATATTCATGGGTGACTTTAATTACCCCAATATTAACTGGGAATCCTATATGACACCAAATGTACATGCACAGAGACTCCTGGAATTTGTAAACACAAACTCCATGGACCAGACAGTCGATACACCAACCAGGGCTGCAACCATACTGGATCTGGTCCTCACTAATAAGGGACAGTGCTGCACACGCCCTACTCAAATACCTCCCCTGGTAAAGCCACACCACAAAATGGTCTCCT
Source organism: Protopterus annectens (assembly GCF_019279795.1). Taxonomy (NCBI): domain Eukaryota; kingdom Metazoa; phylum Chordata; order Ceratodontiformes; family Protopteridae; genus Protopterus; species Protopterus annectens. The sequence goes on from NC_056739.1 coordinate 1,335,568,676, forward strand.
TTGAAGTAAAAATAAAACCTGGACCCCCAGCCAAACCTGAAATATTCAGGAAATTTCTAAGGCTAAGCTCCTGCTATGAAGTGAGAAACTAGCAAAATTTTAAGCCACCATAAACTCTGAGAACACTGATGCCTATGCAGAACTGTTCACAGAAACCCTGTACAAGCATGTTAATAGCTGCATAGTGGCAGCTGTACCCACCAGGAAGAAGTACAGAACTAAGCAAAAAACAAGCCACCCTGGTGGAATCACAAAATCAATAGGCTGTATAACAGGAGGAAGAAAATCATGGCAAAAATTAGGAGGTGCAGCACCCAGCAGGATAAAAGCACTCTCATCAAACTAAACAACCAACTCAGAGGACAAATAAAGTCTACCATAGTCAAACTTGAGGTAAGTTTGGCCTCCCAGGCCAAGGACAACCACAAAGCATTCTTTAGCTATGTCCCCAACCTCAAAGGAAATACACAATTGTGTGTAGAGCTCATTGTAAATGGAGCCACCTATACAAAGCCAAAAGACATAGCAAACCTCCTGGCTGATAAATACAGTTCCAACTTTACCCATCTCTCAGGAAATATCATCAAATACAACTCCCCCTATTATCACTAGGGAACAGGTCCTTAATGCCCTTTCTAAGACCAAGAACACTGCATCAATGGGCCCAGACAATACCCCAGAATGCCTTCTAAATAGGATGAAACATGACCTATCAGGGCCTCTGGAATTACTGTTTAACTGTAGCCTCCAAAAAGATTTTGTTCCTCATGAATGGAGAAAGGCAACAGTCATCCCTCTGCACAAAGGTAGGCCAGCTACAGACCCATAAGTCTCACTAGTTTTATATGTAAAGCCATGGAAAGAATTATCATGGAGATGATCAGTAAAGATATAGTAAACTTCCAGACACTGGACCCAACCCAGTTTGGTTTTGTCAAGGGCAGATCATGCCTACTCAACCTGGTGGACTTCTTTGAGGTCACCAAGGCAATGGATGAGGGCAAAATTATTTAAACACTGCCTACCTTGACCAGGTCAAGGCATTTGACATGATACCCCACTTATGCATAGTTGACAAACTCAAGAGGTTAAGTACAAACCCGTATGTCACCCAGTGGATAACTAACTGGCTCACAGACATGACCCAAGTTAGAATTGGGGAGTCCCTCAGGGATCAGTCCTTGGACTGCTCCTTTTTGGCATTTACTTCTCAGAAGTCAAGGCCAATGTCAGTGGTCTTTGGCTAAGTTTGCTGATGTTTGCAAATTAGGAGCTGTCAATGAATCTCACACTGACAGAAATGTTCTCCAGGAGGGGCTGACACAGACAAACAACTGGTGTCAGAGCCATGGACTAAAACTAAATGCCAAGAAATGCATAATAGTTTCCTTTGGGAAGTCATCCATCCCTGGTAACTATCATATTGACAACACACCCCTTAGAGTTGACCCAGTAGTCAGGGACTTAGGGACACACATAGATAGTAATCTAGCCTTTGACCATCATGTGTCTACAGTGGTGAGGAAATCATTCTATATTGCACAACATATACACAAAAGTATGGAATCTAAGTTCAAGGAAGTCATTGTTCCACTGTATTAGGCTTTCTTCAGACCTATCATTGAGTACAGTGCCCCCTTTGGTATGTAACTAACCAGACATATCCAACAATTGGAACATCCACAGTGGTTCCTCACTAAAAAAATACAGGGCGTATGTAAATGTCCTATGCAGACCGCCTCAAGGCCCTATCCCTGTATTCTCTCCTACAGGCTTTTGAGAGGAGATCTATGCCTGGCATATAGGGTATTGTCAAACCCCACACTCTGATGGGCCTCCTGTATAACCATGAAACAAACAGCACCAGAATTAGCCATTCTAAAGACTTAAACCTTGCCTGTGATATAAATAGGTCCTGCTGGAGAGACAGGTATGTATCCCAGAGACTACCATATCTATGGAAAAGGATCCGCATCCATGTGAAACAGAGTTCCTCTCTAACCTAATTCAAGTGCAACTTGGACAATTTAATGGGAAACAAGAAATTCATCCCTGGTTTGGCACCTATGTCTTTAATGGACACAGGTAACCTGTAAATGGTTTATCTCCCAAACCCTGCTTACACTTATCTAGAGTATCAGAACTTGTCAGAGATTTGGCATGCATGGCTAGGCTTAAAAAGGCCCTTGTGGTTGTTAGCCTAGTAAACACCTATTCACCTATTTGGTTCACTGAGAGGAAAATTCCAAGCAGCTGACATTCCAAGCACAACAATCCCCTCAGACGGGTCTTTGTGCAAATCTAAGCCTTAAGACTACTGCAGAGCAGAATGTAAAGAAGGAATCAGGGGAGTCGAAATGAAAACACGATAGACTTATTACAGAAGCAAGGGATAGTACTGAGTTGCCATTACAAAAGGGTGATAAGTACACCACCATGACTCTGTATTAAATCAATTTATTCCATAAAATGGTTCCAGCTTAACAGAGAACATTTTATTGTGAAAAGACAGCACTGACGCAGCACGGGTAAGGACAACCAAAGTAAATAAATGGGTACAACTAGTTTTTGTGTTATGAGTCACCAGGAAGCCTAAACACTGTAGTAAGCCTGCCTTACTCTGAACTCTTGTAATGATGACCTTCATGGTTATCACCCTTAACTCTAAACAAAGGGAGAGTCTAGCAGATTAAAATAAAGAACTCCTTCAGAGATTCGTTCCACTGAAAGGAGACCTGCAAAAGTCAAGACCTGCTATTTACATTTTTTTTTTTTATTGTACTGTGGGCCTGAATTGTTGTGGCCTCCTGAGGGGTCACACCAGAGGACTCTGGACTAACAAGCATTAAACCAAGAAGGATGCAAAGTCCCCTCACTTGGATCAGTGACAACAACTTTTGTCAAGGGCCCAGACACAGATATGTCCTTGGTGTCCCCGAAGTCCTTCTCCTTTGGACACTTATTCTTATACTTCTTGGGGACATGGCTTGGGAAATGGCAAAGCATGTGAAGGGCATGTCCTACGTGAATCCACATACTGATAAAGGGACTCAGACCTACATTTAATAGTTTTAGAATTAAACCTAGCATAAAATGGACAGTTAGAAATGCTGTGCCATGGACCTAAGCAAAAAATGCAGTAGAAATAAAAGTCTGTGGGAAATTGCATCCCACAAGTAATGTGATTGCTAACTTTCCTGAACATGAACAAACATTATTCAAAAATGAGAGAGAGAAAAAAATCCCTGTTGGGGGCTTATTGAGGATTCTTAATGCTATGGTAGTTCAAGCAGACCAACAGACCGATGCTGCCAAGAAAGTGTTGTGGGGCTTGAGATTACATGGCAAGAAAGAACTGAAGATGCCACAAGCTGACACCCTGTTTATTGTCCTATATCTGGACATTAGTATATACATCATCTGCTGGCTGGGGAATGGTGAAAGACACTGGTAGTCCCAAGAATCAGTACTACAACACTGACAACGATTAACATCGAAAGTGTTCCTTTTCAAGGGTGACATCAGTACTGTCTGACTAACTGATTTGCTCTGAATCCCAAAGCAGGCAAATGGAGATGGAAGGATTCAAACCACATAACCACAACTACAGCAAGCAGCTCAAGCAGTTTAATCCACTGACTAAATGCCAAACCAAAATGACTAAGTAAGCAGGTCGCTCTGGAAATGTGCTACTTATCTGGTGTTCAGTAACTGACTGACGGAGAACCAGAGAATCAAGCATACTAAACTACTTTGCTTTTCTCTACAAATCACCACTAGATCTTTAAAATGACTGCAAACAAAACTGGTTTCAAGTCAGGTCCCCTGATTCTAGATGAGTCAGTGTTTACAGCCAAAGGCTTTCACCACAAACAATGCTCTTAAGAGAAAAAAGTTCTGAAACCAGAACAAGCTTGGGAAGGTTAGCAATAAAGTAATCATCTTCAAAGTAGAAGCACATTACTGATCTGAACAAGAAAAAAATGAAGTGGTACTTTTCTCTCAATCAGTGGATCAAAGCACACAGTTTGTAAACTACAAAACAGCCGTGTCAACAAAATACTACAGCCTGAGACCTACAGTGTGTCCTCGGGTCTACATTTCATATCTTCAGTTTCTTTGCATTTAAAAAAATAATGGTTATTATTATCAAAACAGAAATATACATGCCCACTGGAGTACAGGTGTGACTCCTCTGTCTCCCTCACCCATTAATTAGCAGATTAGTGAAATACAGTTTCTGAAAACATCATTATGTCCTCACAGATATGTCACAACAAAAATATGTTTTATATTAAGTAATTACTTCAGAAACATTTGTAATACTACATGTATGCTGTATAAGCATTGTATAACCTTCTAAAAAACATTTTTAGAAGCATTTCAGGTTTGTGCTGGTAATACTTATATTTAACAAAGCAATTTTAACTAAGGTTTATGTTTGAAGCATTTTATATAACAAAATATATATACATATCTATTTATTATATATACTTTTGGTTTTAACTTTTAGATTCATTCACCTTTAAGGTACATGTGTTGTAATGCATTTTGCATGTGTAATTGAATTTGTTCACTCATTGGTTCATTTGAAATAGATTAGTTTATTTATTCATCAAAGGAAGAGAGGTTAGTTATCTGATGAAGTTATTGTGACGAAAATGTATGTGGATTAACTTTACAGCATTATTGTGCTGTTGCTTGTGCTTTGCAATTTCGTTTGCTGTGCTGTGCTGCTGTGATTTAGCTTGCTGTGGATTGTTTTTGTGCTTGTTCATTAAAGCAGTTGTCCGTTTTGCTGAGCTCCGTGTGTGCCTTACTTCAGGTTTACCATTTTATCACCTTACATTTCACATAAATAAAATGAAGCTTTTTTCCTTCTCAAACTACTTAAAATGTACTAAGGGAATACTGATATTTTACTTTAATTACTTATTGCTATGAAAAAGGGGCAGTCGCGATGGTGCAGTGGTTAGCGTTGTTGCCTCACAGCAAGAGGCTCACTGGTTTGATTCTCAGCTGGGTGCCTTCTGTGCTGAGTCTGCATGTCCTCCCTGCAGTCATGTGGGTTTCTTTTGGGTGCGCTGGTTTCCTCCCACATCCCAAAGACAAGCTGCAGGTAGACTGGACACTATAAATTGGCCCTAGATGTGTGTGTGTGTGTGTGTGTGTGTGTGTGTGTATGTGTGTGTGTGTGTATGTATGTATGTATGTATGTGTGTGTGTGTGTGTGTGTGTGTGTGTGTGTGTGTGTGTGTGCGCCTTCTGTGGAAGGTTGGGCACTGGGCTGGCAACTTGACAGTGTAAAACTCCACTGCCAATCATTCTGCGAACCATTGTTTTGCTGTGACAATCCCTAATGGGAAAAGCCGAAAGGAGAAAAAGAAGACGACTTATTGCTATGAAAAACAAAACTGAAAAAATGCAAATTCACTGACACAGATAGACATCAAATAACCATCATTCTTACTTTGTTCCTTTAAGAGAATTCATGTAATGCAAATATTAAGTGATTAAATACTTTTATTTTAAATATATTCCGGTTTAAGCTACATCATTTTTAAATAAAAAGACTTTATTGCCATGCAAAAGTATTCTGTAGTCTGCTTACAAGAATTAATGTGCTATAATAAATTGGCAATGACATTCACGAGTACAAATCACCAAAAGCTCCTGTTATTGGTTTGTGAAGTATCATTAGAACTTAGATATAAATCCACAGCTTCACCTGACAAATCAGCGCAGCATCTGCCATTTCCACATACAAAGCCACTGTCGATATTCTGCCGCTCTCCTCTTTGCTCATTATGTATCCAGCAATGTATCACCAGGCAGGCTGAGACTTGATATACAACACACATTTATCGACACTTGTGACGGAAAGCAACGGTGACAAAACTGATTTTAAAAATGCCAAAAGGTCAAACTGACAACATCAAGATTTCAGAGGCAGCATACACAGGATTACTTAATGAATTCAACCTATTCACAACCCACTGAGTCATCAAGCTGAAGAGATAAATTGCTAGGAGCTGTCCTTCATCCGTCTTTCCTCTGCCCATACACATCTAAATGCCACTGTTCCTTCAACATGTTTTCAATGAGCTACTAAAAAACAAGAAAAGCATTTTTATTTATGTTATGACCATATTTACACTGCTATTACGGAGCTTTTTTTTCTTTCTCTCACTTCACTAATGTAAATGTTAACTAAATGTATTTTTTTCATCCAGCTTTAGTGGCATACATAAAATACTATGTCCCAGGTAAATGAAGTTTGATAAGTGGCTCATGAACTTGCTTGCACTGGAAGAAGAAAGGTAGGCATGAGAAGGCCATGATAGCTCAACTGCTTTGAGGGAGTGTGTGGGGGCACATGCCTGAAGTCCTCAATCTCGCAGCAAAAATCCTAGTGGGGCCAGGAGATCAAACAGCACTGGCCTTGAGTGGGCAGAACAGTCCAGAGAGCTTACATTGCTTGCAGAAGCAGGATGCACTGATGCCCATTGCAAGTTGATCCCTGTGGTACCTAATGGGCATGCACAGTGGGAATGGAGACCAAAAATAAGAAAATACATGTTATCTTCATGAGGAATAACAGAGTTGTAGGGCTTTCACCTCCCAGGAAACAAATGGGCTTATAGAGTAAATGGAGGGGCTTCTTGAGAGGCACAGGGGCTGGAGAAAAAAGTATTCATGCTTTTGTTACTTGTTTTGTGTTGATTTTTTGACAGCTATTCAGAAAGTTAAAAAGTATGTTCTAGTACTCATGGAACAAAAAAGACTGAATACCTCCACAAAAAAAAAAAAAAAAAAAAAAAAAAAAATATATATATATATATATATATATATATATATATATCTATATATATATATATATATATACACATGAAACTATAGTGCTGCCTGATTGAATATCACAAAACCATTAAGCAGTACTACCATTTGATGTGATCTAGTTTAACAAGGCTGATTGGATCCAAGATATAAATTGCAGGTGCATTATCAGTTACGAACCACTAACCTTAGTATGCAGAAGCAAAAATATTCAACAAGGCGAGCAGTATGAGAAAATACCACAATGTCTTTGGGGCACAATAAAGACTGATACCAAAAAAGAGGGCCCCTGGAGCACTTGTAAAGGCTAATATTTTTTCAACACTGTTATCAGCTATGGTAGCGCTGCATAGTTCATTACTGGTTAACTCCAGCTCTGCCATAGAGGTTTTACTGGGTCTACTAAAACATATTTGCAGAAAAGTTACAATTAAATTGCACAGCTGACCAGCGCATCCAGCTGTAGTGTAGCAATATATATTGTTGCATGCCTTACCTATAATCTACCAAGCAATAACATAGTGTGCCATACTATTAATGACATTTTTGCCCATTCCTAATATGTGCAGGCTACATTTCTATTCAAAGACTGAATAATCGAATATTCTCACTCTGTGGGTTTTATACCATTTTTTCAAGAATTTGCTTCTTTTCCAATACTGGATTTCTAGCAATGTTCCTGTTATACTAGTCAAAACGAACATACAATGGCAGTACGGATTAAGAACCCATGGCAAACGTCACAGTAGCAAACAGTACAAATCATTTGCTTGTTGTTACAAATGCCATACTGTTCAGTACAAATTTTTATGAGTGTTCTTTTTGTTAATGTGCAAAGGCAATAACAGAAAACTGAAAGTATGCAATATGGTAAAATTTAAATTTCCAGTCTATAAAATAAAGATTTTTTCCTGAACTGACAGTACAAGTGTGTGCTGCTTATGTCCACAATGACACCCTAAGGTCAAGTATGCCACAGAATTTACCTGCAGTTAAACAATACAAAAAGTGAGGCAGAATAGTGTTATATCACTCAGCTGAGTACAAATTCTGTCGTATGCAGAACCATTTATGCTAAAAAAAGACCACACGTAGATGTACCACTTTTGTATCTAAATGTAAATTGATTTGTGGAATTAATTAATGTGAGTATTTATTCGGTCATCTGATTTGTGCCGGTTATCCCCTGAAGGCGAAAAGCCGAGGTACCAGGATAATTAAGTGTTGCATCCACGTGTGGTCTTTTTCTGGTATTTTTTTTTTTGTTTGTTTTTTATGCCGTTTATGCTAAATTCTGCTCTGGCATATGTCAGTTTAGCAGACAATACTGGGTTAACATATCAGAAATTAAAATTGAAAAGAAAACTGCAGCAATTTATTGCAACAATGGATAGTCCTACAGGGAACAGATGAGCTGTCATTTATTTATGACACACCACTGAATGCAAGGTAGATGTTAAAAAAACAGAGCATAAATGTGGTGTAGAACTGGCTGGAAGACCACACAGTAGTTTACATGTTGACAAACTGCAATCTCATTTAATACAAGTAACGAATGTTATTTATATGATGGTAGTCCCACTGTGTGACTCTGAACAAGCCACTTAACCAGTCAGTTCCTAGGATGAGTCTGAAGAAAATATTTGTTGATCAGTACTCTGCAATGATTAACTAATACAAACATATAACCAGAGAGACAGAGTTAAGTATCTTCACCAAGTTTATCTTTGTAAGTTTGACCTCATAAACTCAAATGGTAAAGCCACAAATGAGTTTCCAGGGTCAAGCCGCATTACACTTCAGATACTTTCACGCATTTTATTACATATTCTGTCATCCAGCAGGAACTGAAAGGTTATGAAAATGTGGAGAAAAGTGCAAGTGTAAAATACAAGATGTTTTGATTTCTTTGTTAATAAAATCAAAACTAAACAGTATAACTAAATACAATACCATTCTTTTTCTGGGCTGTAGCATTGTGATGATAGAAGGTACTGCCAGCCATGCCAAGGGAAACAAGACAGTGGATTTGTAACATATGCCAGCACAGCTAGCTGGAATTTTGTAAATAATTATGTCATTTATATATCAAACTGATTTGTACAGATGCTTGTGGTGAAAATGTATATGTGAGGTTTGCTTGTGTTAAAATGTATCAACAGTGTGCCCTGCTGGAAGGAAAAGAAATGCATATGCATTATTATAGCAATAACCCACGCCTGGGTGTGGGTAATGCTAAATTTACCCATGGTTGGCGTGGTTTGGTCGCCCGAGGGACCAAACAAAGCCAACCATGGGTAAATTTAGCATTACCCACACCCAGGCGTGGGTTATTGCTGTTATACTATGACATTATTCAAGAAAAGAAACTATTACTTTTCTTAAATAATGGCATAGTATAATGCCTGTTTACTGCCCTTCCGCAGATGTCTGGCATCCGGCAGTTCTGATGTACTGCGGCGCCTGCGCGGTACATCAGAGCTTGAGCAAAAGCAACGGAGAAAGCAAGATCTCCGTTGCTTTTTAGTGTTTCGCTATGTTAAATGAGTTTAACATAGCGAGACAGTTTTAAAATAAGCAGCGGACATCCCGTTGCTTATTTTAAAACTGTCTCGTATGTTAAACTCATTTAACATAGAAAGCACTAAAAAGCAACGGAGATCTTGCTTTCTCCGTTGCTTTTTAACACTGTCTCGCTATGTTAAATGGGTTTAACATGGCGAGACAGCTTTAAAATAAGCAACGGACATCTCCGTTGCTTATTTTAAAGCTGTCTCGCTATGTTAAACCCATTTAACATAGCGAGACAGTGTTTAAAAAAAACGAGTTATACTAATGGAAAAAAGTCCGGGCGACCGGACCTTTTTCCATTAGTATAACTCAATTTACAACGGGCACGCTGGCCAATCAGCGTGCACGTTTTTGGGGGGGTCATGGTATAATGTAACTGTTTGAATGTATACATTGTAACAGCACATATTGGAAGTAAAGAGGTTAATCTTAATCCACCTGACTTTGCAAAATATATCTGAAATTAGATTACTTTATGGGTTAAGCCATAAAGATGTTATCCCACAATTTTGAACAGATCCAGAGATGCAATGTTTGTACTAGAGAATAGGTTGTAGCTCTTGTCGGAAGAGTGAAATGGTTTTATGACTTCCACAGCTACACCACATCTGAGTAAAGCTGTATCCGTGTCTATTGTAGTACATAAGTGTTAAACCATGGTAGCTTCTAATGATAGGGATAGTGTGGGAAAACAGAGTCACATGGCCAGATCTATGTGATGGCATTCTGTACAGAAATAATGTTTTAAAACTAGAACAGACTGAAGTCTCAGCAGTATTCTGGATTCCGTCTTGGATCTAACAGCAAGGACCACTCATGCACATCTTCTTACCTTGCGGTAGTAAGTAACTTAACTAGGGGACAGTAATTATTTTAGATTAGTCAGGAAAATATAGTGAGATTGGAAGTACTGTTTTTCTGTAACTGTGTGAAACTATTCAGCTGTGTTATTTTCAGTATCTCCTATGACTAAAACTCTGGTGTTCATTGTAAATAGATATTTACTAACTTCTTCCTCGTTTATTATTAAATATATTTAAACTTTTTATTGTGGCTGGTCCTTTTAGAAAATATTTAAGGTTTGAGAGTATCTATATATATTTATTTGGTGATAATGGTGGGCCACTCCTTAAAGCCTTGCTGTTTAATCAGTACTGCCATTTTTATTAATGTTAACTTCACTCAGTATAACTGGGTACCATTTTAAAAGCCTTATAGTAACTGACTGGTAGCAGTAGAATTACCTTACAGTATAGGCAAAGTTGGTAGAGCGGGTAATCTGTGCCAGCCTTTCCCAGGTGAGTGTGTGAAAATTAAATCTCAAAGACTGTGTGTGTCAGCTACTTGGAGCAGGGACACAAAACACTAGTTTCACAGTGCCAGTGGGGCACCTTATTGAGGACCTGGAGGGAGACAGAGACACCCAGACCCAGGGCTGAGTGTGTGCCCTGTGTGCTCCTAAAAGAAATTGTGTTTGATGCAGAGAGGTCTGCATCTGGAAATACTGAGTGTATCCATTTGTATTTCAAGTAGACGTCTCTCTCTCTCTCTCTCTCTCTCTCTCCAGTAACAGTGGTGAGGATTGAGGCTCCTTGATTACTGGCCCAGCGGGGGGGGGGGGGGGTCACAATCATGAATAACTTTTCTAATTGCAATGTATTGCAACCTCTTTTATTATGGAGTTTTTCATATTTGTTTGTTTAAAAATGTGATTTTTTTTCCACTGCCAGATTAAATATGATCACTCAGAAACTCTACATAGCAGATCAAAAAAGTAAAACAACACTCATTCTATTGCTGTAGACAAAAACACTTTTCTGCACCTCTATCACAAAATTATTTTTACCAATCCCATTGTGGTGCAACAACGGATAAGAGCAAACCTCCAGAAAGCAACATGCAACAGTCTCAACAATCACTATTTTTGGTGTAAAGCAAGTCATTTCTAAGCAACTACTACGTGAAGCAATGTAGGAAGACTAACTTCTTAAACACTTACTCATGTATTTTTTTGTTCATAATATTCTGAACACATCTATTTTACATTAAGGTTATTCATATATGTGAAGAAAATGGTGGGGGAGGTGTTGTGCTATTTGTACATGTTTACAAAAATGAAAATTCATCCATAGTGAAAATACTTCTAATTTAACTGATACGTTTACATGAGTTATTCAGTTTTGCTTATAAAACCTGAAACACATTACATTGTAAACTTTTCTTTTTCAACATACATCATCCTCAGTCACTAAGCAGATACTGTTATAGTGAATAATATAGAAGATTATGATTCAGTCTCCAGTTATAACCAGCTTGTGTGTTTGAAACATGGATGCCATGAAATTGAGAACACATAATAAGAGTTATGCTCAGAGACACAGTCATAATTCTTTTCAGTGCAAGGAGCTTTATCTGCTCCATCTACCACTACTTAACGGAAAACAAAATACTAAGTGTGCAAAGTGTTTCACCACCTTTGCAAGTTGGTTAAGCATTTTGTGATAGTGTCAGACAGCAGCATACTTCTCATCTTTTTTGCTGAAGAAGTCTGGACAAATGCAAAAATAATGAGGGGGCAAAGGATCAAAATCAGAGACAGATTTTAAGCATTGGTCTATGTCAATTAAAAAGTTAATAAAACAGTAAGTTTTGCATTGACATGCATTTTTCTGAGCAAAAAAGAAGTATGAAACACTAATGACTAGCATTACTGACAGACTGCAATCCTCATGGATTTACTCCAAAAATCATTTTTTTTGTAAGGGGCATGACAGAAAACTGAGGCAAAATTAGGGACAATGTACAAAAATCAGGAACAGCTGAGAGGTACAAATGGCAGAAACAAAGATCTCCTCTTGTAGAAGACGAAAGAACTTTTTAAAGCTGTCAGACACCATTCTGCCACACTTCCCATTTGTGGTTGTGACAGAGTGCAGCTCTAACAGTTTTAAAACTGTTTTACCTTCATTCACTGTTCTTTGCCATCTGGCATTGTCTGCTGTTACTCACTAGTGTAAGACCTGATCTTAACAGCACTTAGGGTGTCCTGAACAAGTTTTTGTTAAGCACCCCTAAGTGCTAATAAAATCATGTCTCATGCTAAAGAAAAACTTAAACAGATTACCTTTTTCTGAATTTCAGTTAGTGACCATGCCACTCAGTGTACTACATAACAGTTGCACCATGCCTCTGTCTTGTTTAAAGTTTTCTGAATTTTAACAGAATAACTGGCTTTCAATTTTGTTTCTGTCAGAGATGTTGGTATGTTTACATCCACCAGTCCCTAAGATGATAACAATTATGCTGGCATGTGACTATACATTCCCCATATCAAAACTGACAGACTTCAATTTTTTTAATTTGTTAGGAATTCTGTGTAGTATTAACCTATAAATAGCTGCTTTAAGGCTGAGCATAACTACACTATTTTTTAAATAAAGTATCCCTCATGTAAGAATATAAAAAATAGTGCGCTGATATCAGTCAGGCACATCACCAACATACTGATGCTATTTTATGTCATGTTACTTGCTTCCTCCTTTCTGGCCAGATTCCACTATGGATGCAGTTATCTAAAGCAATACCTACTCTTGCAATGTAAGAAAGGGTATACTTACGAATACTGTCAATATGAGCCGTTTAAGAAAAAGAACTGCATTCTTGAAGGGACTGGTATGATGAGTATGCTAAATATTGTGGTCACAGATGCATGCTGCCTAAATCTTCAGTATGTTATTCTACACTGCAACCTTGTAAAATATCATGTTATGCAAAGCTGAGGATCAAGGGTTCCTGGCAGTCAAAATCTGGTGCATGCAGACTCAGTATCTGCTCCCAAACATAAATGATCTCAGTTCCAAGAGGGCTGGTAGCTTAATGTTCTTTAGGTAACAATCAGATAATCACAGTTGAAAGATGTTATTAACCACCATAACTTCTTTCTAGACAGCAGACAAGGTTGTATTAGAGATCATACCTCATCAACAGAACCATGATGAATTTCTGATTTTTAAGGTTTTACTGGGAAACAAAACAAAAACAAACGTTGCTGATTTCTTTAGTGAAAATTCTTTTTCTCAACTTTTCAATGACCCTATCAGATCAAACACATAATTCTGGACTGGATTTCAACAAGAAGTCTAAATTAGTGCTTCACTCTGGAGTGGATTTGTACAAGAAGTCCTAATACGTGCCATTCTGGAGTAGTGGAAGTTGCAGTATTCAGTGATCACTGCTGTACCTTAGTTATCTACTCTGCACAAGGTACAAGGCCCCAGATTACTACACCGAGTAGTGAGAGAAAAGAAAAACAAATCAGCAGATATACCTCAGAGACATGTCAGCCAGAACAGACTAGGCCTGTGCTGCAGATCAAGAAGACTACAATAGCACACTATATTCATTACTCAGGGTAAGGCCTGCAAGTTGACTAGAGAGAAAGCACAACAATTACTCAGAGCTCTAGTACCCAAGTAGAGGAAATTGGTGGAGTTAAAGAAGAATAACAGCACCTCAAAACATCTTGTGTGAGGACTACAGAACAGATATGTGGCTGAGCCAGGTATGGAAATAAGGAATATAAGGAAAGCTGGTGGTGGAATGCAGAAGTCCAGGAAATCATCAAATGAAAGCAGGAGTGCAGTAAAATGTGGGAGACCGAATAGACCGAGCAGGCTTGGAAGGAAATTTGGTTGGCTAACAAAGAGACTAAGAAAGGAGTTGCAAAAACAAAGAGCAAGACATCAGAGGCACTCTACCAGCTTTGGAAAAGTGATTCAGTAGATGGCACAAAGAAACTATTTAAGGTTGCAAAGCAAAGACAGAATGATAAAGAAGATAGGTCAGACACCCTTCATAAAGGAAGCCAGCAACAACCTGCTCACCTGTCCACAGGACATCAAAGGTTTCACAGAAGCTGTACTGCCCTAGAAACAGCCTACGATGAGAGAAGAAGAGGAGCCCACCCTAGAAGAAGTAAGAACAGCACTAAGGAAAATGAAGTCAGGGAAAACAACAGGCTCAGATGATGTCACAGCAGATATGACAAAGATGTTGGATAAGGAAGAAGAGAAATGGCTCCTGAGGGTACTCATAGCAGCAAGGAGAGGAAGGTGCATCTCAGACGGCTACAGAGTAAGCATATGACTGCCAGTGTTCAAGAACAAATTGGATATCACACTGCATGAAAGTTCTGGAAAGGGTGATTAATAAACAAATATGTAGAGCAGTAGTAGAAAGTAAGATTACTGAAAAGCACTTTGGATTCAGATCAGGATGCAGTACAGCTGACCTGATATTTGCAGTCAGATAGATACTTGACAATAAGCTAAAGATGAGAAAAGAATCCAACTAGGCATTCCTAGACTTGACAAGATCCTAAGAAAGCTGACTTAAGAAGTCCTGAGGTGGTTCAAAGTCCCAAAAACATTGGCGGAATTAGTGCAGCCTATGTACAAAAGTACAAAACCTGAATGACTCAAGTACAGTGTTTGGTCTCACAATAGGGTTCCCAGTGGAAGTGTGTATATCAGTGTTCAGTTTTGAGCCCACTGCTGTTCATACAGGTGATGGACTACATTAGCAAACAGGTTGGAGGGAGCAAATCAACAAAGTTGCTGTATGCAGATGATGTGCATTAAAGGCAGATTCTGAACAAAGGATATTTGAACTGAATGCAAAACTGAAAGCACATAGGATGAAAATGACTACAGATAAGACAGTTGCAATGGCAGCAAATGGAGGAAACCAAAAGAAGCTTAAGAGTGACACAGAAGGGAAACTATTGTAACAGGATAATAGCTTCAAGTATCTAGGAGAGGTGGTTGAGGAGAAGGGAAGTCTGAATGAGGAGGTCAAAGCCAAAATTAGAGAGGCTGCAGCCAAATGGAACAGTGTGTCAGGAGTAGTGTATAACATTAGACTGGCAAAGAAGCTGAAAAGTAAGGTGTACATAACGGTGGTGCAAACAGTACTACTGTATGGTACAGAAACCTGGGCAGTAAAGGCAGAGCAGTTGAGGAAGCTAGAGATAATGAAGACGAAGTGCCTGAGATGGCTGGTAGGATGCACACTGTGGGACAGATGAAATGAGGACAAAAGAGCACAGGCCAAATTAGCTCCAACTGCAGAAAAGGTTAAACTGAATAGCTTATGGTGGTTTGGGCAGACGTGCAGAAAAGCAGAAGGCAATACAGTGAAGAAGACTTGGAACAGATAAGGAAGAAGGAGAGAAAAAATAAGGTCATACAGTTAAGGGGTGGATGGACTGTCTGAGAGAAGACCTGTGACAGTCAGGCATGAACGTCAAAGAAGGTAAGATAGTGGCATCGAATAGACAGACATAGCAGCAGTTGACACAGTGCCCTGACCACATGTAAAAGGGGTTCGATGATGATGATATTATATAATTTTTGTCCAGCAGCTGAACAATGTCATCAGCTATATAAATTTGTTTGAAGAAAAATGTCTGGTGTCTTTCCAGACATATGTGAACCATACCGCTTAATCTTTTAATGCGAGAAATCTGGACAAACCCTAAAATAATGGAGGGAACAAAAGCACAAAAATAGGGACAGATTTTAAATCTTGCTATTATAAAATAACAGCATTTGTGTTAATATTCTTCAGAAAATGAATGCTAAGTCTTAAACTCAAATTTATGTCATTATTTACTGACTTCAATCATCAGTGATTTGCCAGAAAACCACAAATTTTCCGAAGAAAAGACCAAATATACAAGGAACAATTCTGGGCATTCTGCGAAAATTTGGTCCATTGACAGGTATGGTGAAAACAGATAATTATCATCTTAGGTTCATAGGTTCATAGGTTTATACTAGGCTATCTGCCCTAAGGCATTTATAAGCCTAGCCCAAATTATTGTGGCTTACGCCACCCCTTATATGAAAAAATACTGTGCCCATTAGTTTGTTGTGCCTCTGTCCAGCAGTGACCCAGAGATGATTCCCGGGGTAAACCTACGATCTCCCATCCACAGGTCTAGATTTCTCTTGAACAGAGTCAGCGAGGTGCTCTGCCTCACATGGACCGGGATTTTATTCCACAGCATAGGGAGTCTCTGAGTGATAAATCTATCCCTCCAGCATGTCCTATTTATATCCGTGCTAAGGTTTAAGTCGCTTGCTCTAGTGGTTTTGGTGGATTTGGATTTTTTGAGGTGGAGCATGTCCATTAATTCCGGGTTGGACATGGCCTTGTATGTCAGGCACATGTCACCTCTGAGCAGGCGGTATGCGACTGAATAGAGATGGAGTTTCTTCAATCTGGCAGCATATGACAGATTTTGGAGTCCCTTTATCCTTTTGGTGAGGAACTTTTGGGGTCTCTCCAATTGCTGCAGATGTCGGGTGAGATACATCCCGAATGGGGCATTGTACTCGATCATTGGTCTGATAAGTGAAGAGTACAGGGAACAATGACCTCACTAGATCTGGATGTGAATCCCTTCATGATCAGGTGGGCAATGTAGAAGGTCTTTCTAACCACTTTAGCAATGTGAGTGTCAAAAGAAAGGCCACTGTCAACCTGGGTCCCCAGGTCCCTGATAACCTCTTCTGTGCTTAGTGGATTGCCACCTATATGGTAGCTTGGGGTTACCTTGTTTTTCCCGAAGGGTATGACTATACATTTTTGGTGTTTAACTTCAGGCCATGGCTCTGGCACCAGCTATCTGTTTCCGTGAGTCCCTTCTGAAGGATATCCGTGTCCGATGCACTTTCCACTATGGCCCAGTTTGCAGTCATCTGCAAACTTTGTCAGCCAAAGTCCTCCCATGTTGGCCTGTACTTCTGAGAAGTAGATGCCAAACAATAGGGGCCAAGGACCGAGCCCTGTGGGACACCACTTGTGACCGGCTTGGAGTCTGACACAGCGCCAGCAACTCTAACCCTGTGGGTTCTGTCCTTAAGCCAGTTTGCAACCCATCTTGTGACATATGGGTTTACATTTAAGCTGGTAAGTTTTTCTACAATACCGAGTGGGGTATTGTGTCGAAAGCCTTTGCAAGGTCAAGGTAGGCTGTATGGACTGCCTTTCCCTCATCAATGGCCTTGGTGACTATTTCAAGAAGTCGACCAAGTTCAAAAGGCATGATCTTCCCTTGACAAAGCCAAACTGGGTCGGGTCCAATGTCTGCAAGTCCCTATATCTTTGTTTATGAGCTCCATTATGATCCTCTCCATAGCTTTGCAGACTAGACTTGTTAAGCTTATGGGCGGTAATTACCAGGGTCCGTGAGCGCCACCTTTGTGGAGTGGGACCACAGTTGCCGTCACGCCACTCCTTGGGCACGTATCCTGTGGTAAGGCTGAGATTAAACAGCTGCCTTATGTGCGGGTTTAATTCCTCATTTAGCTCGTGTAGCACACAGCCGGGGACACCATCGGTCCCATTGATGCTGTGTTTTTAGCTTTAGAGAGCAGCTTTCACCTGCGCATTTGAGATGTCCGGGAGGCTACACTCGGCTGGGATAGTTATCTCTCCTTTAGGGGAGAGGGGTGAAGTTTGCACTGAACCTGTCTGCCAGTATGTTGGCAATGTCTGTGGGTTCAGTGATTTTTGTATCATTTTGGACTAATTCTGAGCATATCTGTGAGTTTCCACCCAGGTTCCTAACATAGCTGAAAAAGGCCTTATGATTGTCCTTTGAATCCATGGCAATTTTTCTCTCAAAATTGGCCTTAGTTGATTTTATGAGTGCTCGTATTTTTTTACTAATAATGATCAGGGGTGACTTCCCTTTTATGGATTTTGTTCTATCATGTAATAGCTTTCTCCTCTTATTCTGATGAAATAATATCTTCTGAGAGTCCTTTAGGCCAGTTTTGCTTCTCTCACCAACATCAAAAATTTGACAAAATCCATAGTGGCACAGACTAAAGGCCAGCTAGAAGCATATGACTTTTTGAATGAGAAACAATAATTTAGAAAGGGATAGAGCAGCTACAATATACCACTGTCCCTAAACAATACTATTTTCAGAGCCATAGACAGTAAAACGTTTCAGTGAATTGACAGGTGTGATCTTTCTAGACCTGGCTAAAGTATATGATTCATTTCAGTTCATCAACATAAACATCTTACTGTGTTGGCACTGTATGGCCTAACTAAAACCAGGCTTAACTGGTTTACAAGCTACCTGGAGAATGAATATTAGAATACTTATTATACAACTCCCCCCCATTAATATTCAAAAACGTGCACGCTGATGGGTCAGCGATCACGTTGTAAATCAGAGTTATAGTAATGGAAAAAGGTCCGGTCGCCCGGACTTTTTCCATTACTATAACTCTTTTTTCTCACTGTTTCGCTATGTTAAATGAGTTTAACATAGCGAGACAGCTTTAAAAAAAACAACGGAGATACTCCGTTGCTTTTTTAAAGCTGTCTCGGTATGTTAAACTCCTCTAACATAGCGAGACAGTTTGTAAAAAGCAACGGAGATCTTGCTTTCACCGTTGCTTTTTTCAAAACTGTCTCGCTATGTTAAATGGGTTTAACATACCGAGACAGCTTTAAAAAAAGCAACGGAGATTCTCCGTTGCTTCTTTTAAAGCTGTCTCGCTATGTTACACCCATTTAACATAGCAAAACAGTTTGTAAAAAGCAACAGAGATCTTGCTTTCTCCGTTGCTTTTTTCAAAACTGTCTTGCTATGTTAAATGGGTTTAACATACCAAGACAACTTTAAAAAAAGCAATGGAGATTCTCCGTTGCTTTTTTTAAAGCTGTCTCGCTATGTTAAACCCATTTAACATAGCGAAAACAGTTTGAAAAAGCAATGGAGATCTTGCTTTCTCCGTTGCTTTTGCCCACAGTTCTGATGTACTGCGTAGGCATACGCTGCGCAGTACATCAAAACTGCCGCAGAATATCAGACAGCTGCGGAAGGGCAGCAAGGAGGCATTATACAATGCCATTATTTAAGAAAAGTAATTATTTTTTTCTTAAATAATGTCATTGTATAATAGCAATAACCCACTTCTGGGTGTGGGTAATGCTGGATTTACTCACGGTTGACTTTGTTTGGCCACTCGGGCTTCGCCCTCGTGACCAAACCACGCCAACCGTGGGTAAATCCAGCATTATCCACACCTAGGCATGGGTTATTGCTATATTAACTAATGTTATTCAACTACCCAAACAGTGAGTACAGGGGCTCAGTTCAAGGATGCCTTCTTTTCACCATTTTTCTTAATTCACTTGTGTTTGGTCTCAAAAAATATCTAACATCATATGACAATCATATGAGTGTCCACCTTACAGATCACTACGGCTAACGTCTACCATAATAATAAATTTAAAACAAGTATGAAGTCACTTAACCAAATTGGGTTTGGTGGTTAAGCTAGAAAAAGTATTGTTTAAGCTAATACAAGAATAGTACAGCTAAAGAACAATCTAGGTAATACCAGGCCTGAAGGCTTGACATTAGAATTTGTGCATCTTACAGTCTTCTTGGAGTCTGGTTAGATCCAGCTCTCATTTTCTACATACATACAAAACACACACACACACACACACACACACACACACACACACACACACACACACTGCAACAAATAAACCTATGTGCTACTTTCTATATGCTACAGAATTCACAGATTCCTAACTTACAGGTTAGAACAGCAATCACCAACTGTTTCTCTTTCACACCCCAGAATACACTGGCCTTTAAGATTTGCATAAGGGGGTGTTGCCCTCAGAGTGTGCCATTCTTTTGGTGAGATTTTAAACCAACGTTCCATCTGCCTATGTTGCTGTTAGGCTTAGGTGAATATAAAAGATCCTACAGCACTTACTGAAAAAAGTAAGGGAAGTTCCCAGTGCCTTGGCCAACAAGTTGCATATTCACCTTTTGATGTTGGAAGATCAGAAGGGTGTGGGTTCACTTCCCATCCCAGGTTATTGGATTAATCTTCCACTGCTGACACAGCAGTGCAGCATTAGTCGGTGCTGCACACCTGACTACGCTGCCCTTTGAATGAGATGTTAAACTGAGCCCCCACCTGTCTGAATTGGTGGCGACACAGGTGGATGTAAACAATTCCTTGGCATTTACCGGAGAGAGACATGGTCAAATTTTACAAAATACTACTTCGGGTCTCCCTGAAAAAAAATATCCTAGTGGGACTAACATGATCAATAAAAGTAAACAAATAAATAAATAAACAGAAAACAAACAAATATCACCTCAGGTCAGCCTTGAAAAGAGGTTGTTGGCCTACTGGGATTAAACTGATTAACAAAATGTAAAAAAAAAAAACTGATAAGTCAACGTAACTGCAGATCCTTGAAAAAACTACTAAAATCAAAAAAGCTCCTACAACAGATTTGATGTTCTCAGTTAATGGCCAACATACCCTACCTACACTCCCTGGTATATATCCTTTCAGCTTTCTTTATTCAAGAACCAGGAAATGTGAAATTCCCTTCCAAATAATGTATAATTTTCACCGACATTATCAGGCTTCAAAAGGTAATAAACAAACTGTATCTTTGGAAAAGTACCATGCGACTGCCTAGGTACATCCACTTAAATGTAACCCCACCCTACGAACCTGAATACACACCCAAATGGGTCTCAGGTGAAGTGTCACAGGAGGGCCTTCATTAATTGTGTGTATTTCATATTTAATGGTACTATTATTTATTTCTGCAGCTCGTGAGATATAGTGTACCTAATACTCTGTTTACTGATAGCAGTTCCAAGTTTCTCTATATAATGCTTTCACTGTACCCCTAACTAATTTTTTACTAGAGGGTCAGGACTCATAACAGTCCTTACAGGCCCATTTCATTTGCCTGTAAAACATACCACAAAAAATTAAATGCTTATGGATTTCGACTGCCTTGTTACTCCCCATGCTTTGTGTTAAATGTGTGACACCATGCCTTTCACAATTGCAGGTGACACAGCAAACTGTACATCTCACTGTAAGCTGATTGCATTTGCTATGCAGTGACAAACACACACGGCCAAGATTTAAGAAGCGTCCTTCAAGTCTGCCAGGTTGTCCATTGTATGAAGGTAAATGATCGGATACGATTAGTCTGACCACAACACAACTGCTTTGTAAACTGGAAGCTTTCTGGACATACAGAAAACATTTTTATTCATTTTCAAAAATGAAGTGTTTTTATTCATTTTTAAAATGTGTAAAATTAAATAAAACCTGATTATATAAAAGACATTGTCACTCTGATAATAAAACAAACTAGTTACAAATGTGCTCATAAAATACAGTATTATACATTTTGGTTATAGCAAAGCCCACTCTTGAGTAACCTATTTTGATGGTATTTTAGCAGCATTGGTACTTTCCAAACGTCAGCAAATTATATGTTAAGCCATGTAAAAATCTACAGTAGAGCAGGGCCCTTGATCTGCCACCCTCATCACACATCACCTTCTGTTAGCTCGGTTTACTTTCACATGCTACGAAAACAAAATGCTTTGTATTAAATTCTACAGAAGCTGTCCCAAATACATTTCTGTACTCTTTGACACATAAAAAATCTTGATGATTAGACATTACACCCAAGTTAATTACAACAAATAAGTCTCCAAAAGGATTACCCAAAAGCAGAAGTTAAAGTTTAATATGCACGCTTTCTGCAAAAACTCATTATAAAGCACAAATCATGTAATTTTAGTGGATGAATCATGCATTATAATAAATTCAGTTTTTCAAAAGTTTTACACTCTGTAGTGATGTTAGTGGGGTGTCTGCAAAGTAGTGGAATTTTAACTGTCGGGGGGAAAAAAATGAGAGTTTTTAAATAATTTGACACCCTGTGAGGGAGTCTGCCACAGAGTGCAGGCAACCAAGGAATAAAGCAAAACTAATCATTTAAATAACCTTGTGCTGAAGCAGTTTTGTAGACTTCATTCAACTATCCAGATGTGGATTTAGAAGCTGTATTATTCCTGCCTACTGTTCTACATATTATAGCTGCAAACTATTTCTGCAATCTGCTTTCTCTGCCTTTCTCTCTCTATATATATATGCACATGTATGTGTTTGTATATGTACAATACACACACACTTACATCAGTATGTTTATGTGTTTATAAATGTACATGTGCGCGCACACACACACACACACACACACACACACACACTTGTGTGTGTGCATGTATATGTGTATGTGTGTGCATATATAAACACGTATATACATGTATATACATATAAAGATCAGTACATTCTATAATAATTTATGACTGAATGGGAAAAGCACAGACATGTCATCGATCAGTCATGTAAACGTCAATATTACAGTTTTCTGTTGTTGTGTACAGAATTAGGTCCACTTGAAATGTTTTTTCTTTCCCAAGTAGAAAGTGCTGCAGTCTTGTCTTTTCACTGTCTTCTCGAAGGTAAACAAAAATTAATCATTTCATTAAACGCCTGCTTCAGATGTGGACTAGTAACTCCAGAAAGTCTTCTGATTGAAAAATAAAAAAAAATGCAATGCATGCAACTAAGTGAAGTGATATCTACGTCTATTATCTATCTATAAGAATTTAACTGGTTTAAGTAGGGAAAGTACAGTTGTGTACACTTACCACAAATATAGATGTTCGAGTGTATTCACTGTTGCAGTCCTCACATATGGGTTATCCAGCTCCCGGTAATCTTTAGACAGCCCGAATACCAGAGTCCTTGGTATATGATGTCGGCTGCTGCCGGTTGTAAAACTGATGGCAGTATGTCAGGTATAAAGGGAGGCAGCCGACACCATTTCCTCAGTTTTTCTTGCCTTAACTGTCAGGAGCCCCCAAATGAAGGCTAGCCCAGGAATGGAAGCACCCTGGACACGTCATAAAAAAATAAAAATCTATAGACTGTGCCTTAGGAAAAAAAGGGGGAATGGAGGGTGGGAAACCAGGACTGCAACAGTGAATACACTCAAACATCTACTTTTATGGTAAGTGTACACAACTGTACTATGTTCTTCGTGTTTCACTGCTGCAGTCCTCACATATGGGTTGATTCCCAAAGCCCAGTAAGAAGACAAAGGGTGGAGGAAGGATCACAGATTAAGGGTTGATAAGAAGGCCCTGCAAACCAGCCCTGGATTTAGAAAACAAAGGGAGATTGTAATGCTTTGTGAAAGTGTGGACAGAAGACCAAGTAGCTGCTTCTAGAATGTCCTTAGTAGGCCCACCTCTCAGAAAGGCTGCAAAGGTAGAGGCTGCTCTAGTAGAATGGGTCCTAATACCCTGAGGGGGAACCTTCCCATGATGCAGGTAACAAAAGTGAATACAATGAGCAATCCATTTAGAGATGGTTTGTTTTGAAATAGCTTTACCCTGAGCCCCAGGAGCAAAACTAACCAATAACTGTTCAGATTTTCAAAAGGATTTTATCCTGTCTAAGTAAAATCTCAGCTGCCTATGCACATCAAGAGAGTGCAGAATCCTCTCCCCTTTATTTTGGGGATTATTGAAAAATTTAGGCAGGTGAATAGACTGGTTAAGGGTTAAACTGGAAACCACCTTAGGCATAAAGTAAGGATTGGTTCTCAGAGAAACTCGATCTGGGTGAAAAATAATGAAAGGTTCTACTGCCATTAAGGCTTGCAGCTCAGATACCCTTCTAGCTGAAGTAATAGCTAAAAGAAAAGCAGCCTTCCAGGGCAGAAACTTCAAATCTTTTTTCCAGGACAAAATTAAGATCCCAAGCAGGAGTAGGAGCTCTTCTGGCAGGTCTAAAATTACTAGCTCCCCTAAGGAACTGCTTCATCAAGAGGTGAGAAAAAATGGGTTGCTCAAAAGAACAATGAGCCGAAATTGCTGAAGTGTGAATTCTGATTGAAGAAAAGGAAAGTCCACCATTAAGCAATCCTGCTAGGTAGTCAAGAATGAGACAAAAAGAAGGATGAGAAGAGTCTTTGCCTTAGCTAGCATCCAAGAGCAAAATCTTTTCCATTTATCTGCATAGGATTTTCTTGTGCTAGGCCTCCTGGCCTCATGAAGAACTTCAACCAGCTGTTGGGAAAGATTTAAAGTATTAGCCAGGCAGTTAAATGCAGAGTTTGAAGATGAGGATGAAGGAACTTCCCTCCCCCCTGAACCAACAGATTTGGTACCAGGGGAAGATGTCAAGGCTGAGCCTGGGAAAGGCTGTGAAGGAGGGGATACCAATGCTGCCTGGGCCAATCTGGAGCTATCAGAATAGCCTTTGGTTTTTCGTCCCTTATCTTTAGTAGCAATCTGGGAAGAAGAGGCAAAGGAGGGAATGCATAAACTGAGAGATGTGTCCATGGGAAGGACAACGCATCCACCCTCCAAGCTTTGTTGTGAAACTCCCTGGTGCAGAAGGTTGGAAGGAAATGAATGGTGTGAGAGGAGAAAAGATCCACTTGTGGAGTGCCCCAATGATGAGTGATGCGATGGAAAATATCCCTGTTCAGTTGCCACTCGTGAGGATCCAGAACATGTCTGCTCAAATGATCCACAAAGGAGTTTAGCCTCCCTGGAAGATATTGGGCTAATAGATGTAACCCCACGGATGTTGCTATGGACCATAGTCTCATGCTTTGTCTGCACAAGAGGTAAGAGTGAGTCCACCCTTGCTTGTTGATGTACCACATGACTGTGATATTGTCTGTCCTGATCAGCAGAGTCCCAGGGTAAAGTAGGTCCTTGAAAGCCAGCAAGGCCAGCTGCACTGCCATCAATTCTTTTAAGTTTATGTGCAGATGAATCTACTGGGTGTTCCAAGTCCCCTGTATGCCCCTGCCCTCCAGATGAGCCCTCCATGCAACATCTGAGGCATCTGTGGTGAGAGTCTGGCTGGCAGGCGGTGGGAGGAAAGACAGACCCTTGTTCTGAGAACAGGCTGTCACCCACCAGAGGAACTCCATTTGTGGATAGAGAATCAGGGGAAGAATCAAGTCTAAGTCCTGTGTGTGTTGACACCAAAGATTCTTGAGGTACCATTGAAGTTTTCTCATATGCAGCCTTGCATATGGGATCATCAAAATACATGAAGCCACGAACCCCAATGCTTGCAAGAATTGCCTTGCAGAGAGCTAGGTCATGCTTGCCAAGTTCATGAAGTAAGTGGAGAGATCTTCTTGCTTCTGTTGAGGGAGGAATACCATCTGGGTGGCTGTATTCAGACTCGCTCCCAGGAAAACAATCTCCCTTGAAGGAACCAACTTTGACTTATTTTCGTTGAGAGTGTAACCCAAAGAGGTGAGAGTGTTCTTCACGAAATCTAAATCCTTTTCTAATTGTTCTGGAGAGTTTACTTGAATGAGACAGTCATCTGGGTAAGGATAAATTTGAATGTTTCTCTGCCTGCAAAAAGCAATGGCCGGAGCCAGGCACTTGGTAAAAACACTGCGAGCAGTAGATAAGCCAAAGAGCAATGCAGAGAACTGAAAGTGTTGTTCCCCAGCCCTGAAGCGAAGGAACTGCTAGCAACTTTTCCTTATTGGGATGTGCAGATAAGCCTCCTTGAGATCCAAAGTTACCAGCCATGAATCCTTGTCCAACATTATTGAAGGGTGAGCATCTTGAATTTGGGAATCATCAGAAAAGTGTTTAGAATGGACAGATCCAGAATAGGGTGCCATGTCCCTCCTTTCTTGGGTACCAGAAAAAGCCTTGAATAAAAACCTAGGCCTGCTTGTTTTGCAGGAACTGGCTCTATAGCCCCCATAGTCAGAAGAGAAGAAATTTGAGTTTCTACCTCTGCTCTGAGAGTTCTGGGTATCCTTGGAAAACTGGGAAGGTGTGAAAGTAAAACTGTAACCTTGGTTTACTATACTGAGCATCCATTTGTCATCTGTGATGGTAGACCATACCTCTCGCGAGCCTGGCTAACCTTCCCCCCAAAGGAAACCCAGGGTCCGCAGAGGTAGGCACAAGAAGGCCGGAGTCATTGAGAATATTTGCTTTGGGAAGCTGGCTTAGAACTCGATTTAGCAGAAGAAGAATGCCACTGTTTAGTCCTTTGAGGGGCAGAAGCCTGTCCCCTAAAAGATCTGAAACCCCTAGGCCTAGAGCGACCCTGCTTGCCAAGATCAGGGAAAGACCAATTCTTGGAAGAATAATGCCTACTAACCTGAGGAGGCTGAACCTGAAGGAAATCTTTTACAGCTTGCACAGATTTTGCCTTATCTTCCAACTTCTTCAGTACCTCCTCAGCCTTATTACCAAAAAGATTGTCCTTGTGCAAAGGAACATCCAGCAATTTAGATTTAACTGGTTCAGAAAGAGACTGCTCCCTGAGCCAAGCATGCCTTCTAATTACGGAACCAGTGGCTGCTGCTCTGCAGGAAGCCTCCAAGGTGTCAAAACCACAATGAAGTGAATGGTTATTAACTAAAGTGGCAGAATTTAGTAAGTCTTGTAAATCTTTGTTCTCCGTCATGGAAGGAATATCTCCAAATTTAGCCTTAGTAGCCTCCAAAGTATGCTGCTGATACTTAAGCATGTGAAAAAGACAATTCACGGATCTAATGGCAAGAGTTGCAGAAGTATAGACTTTTTTACCCCACCTGTCCAAGGCCCTAGATTCCTTATCAGAAGGCACAGGGTTTTTAGCAATAGTAGCCTTAACACCCTTGGGGCCTTGAGAAATAATTTCTGGATCAGCAGTAGGGTTTTTAAAAAGGAATTGATGAGATTCAGGAACCTGTAATACCTATTTGGTTTTCTGGGAGCAGGAGGAACAGAATTAGGAGTTAAAGAATTTTCCATGAAAACATCATCCACAACTTCCAAAACTGGAGGTATAGCCAGAGGCTTATGCTGTGGCAAATCTAAAAATTCCCCGATTCTTTTCTTAGACTGTGGAAAATCCTGGCATTCCCATTTAAAATGCTCCCTGAGAGTATTCAAAGTATCCCCAAAGGAGAAATCCTCTGGAGGGAAGGAAGAAGGGAGAGTCCTCAGCATCAGAATCCTCAAAGCCAGAAAAAAGTTGAGAATTTCCTTCTTCACCAGCAGACATACTGGAAATCTCAGAATCTGAGACACACAAAACATTAGGAGATAATTCCCTAGCCCTCTTTGAAGGGGGGAATGAGAGCCCCTAATCAAGGAAAGAAGATCAGCAGCCATCTTTTCCAACTGGGACTGAGGTACAGAAGGGGAGGCTGACGCCTGCTTGTGAGTAGGTTTGCGGCTGCAAGGTTTACTAGCAATCTGGAGGGACTCGGGAGGCCTAGCAACTGCCGAAGTCTGAATTTAGGTAGTCGGTCTGGTTCTGGTCTCATGTTGAAAAGAAGATCTGTCAGAAGCCGGTGCCTGCAAAGCGGCTCTGAACCCATCTGAGGCGTCGACAGGCGGAGGGTCTGAAAACAAAATAGCAGCCTGTGGCATGGAGGACTCCGTAAAGGTCTCAGCAGTGGCTTGTGGCTGAAAATCTGTGGACTGCAGGGGCTGTGAAAGTGCCTCACTGACTACCGCTGTACTGATGACCAATTTCCCAGGTGCGTCGTCAGTAAATTTAACCCTAGGCCTGTTGCGGTCCTTGTCTTTGCACTTCCTAGATATATCCGAAGTCGGAAGACCAGAAGATGCCATACCGATGAACTTAGGCCAAACTCCAAAATGCTTATACAAAATCTTAACTCTACAGTTTATGGTACGCGGGTTAAAGGAAGCACAGAGATCGCAGTCAGGGATGTCATGCTCAAGGCCCAAACAAGTTATATAATAGGAATGGAAATCACGGTGCGGAATCTGTTTTCCACAGGCAAGATAGTTATTAACTTTATCTGACATTCGTTAAAGCAAGAAAAGAGGATCCCCAACGGGGTACTTATCCGAAGGCGTCTTCAACTTGGTAGTCAGAAAGCGAAACAAAGGTAAACGGACGACCGGCACTAGTGCGAATTGCATCTGCTTCGGGCTCCGCAGCAAGAAAGACTGGGGAAATGGCGTCGGCTGCCTCCCTTTATACCTGACGTACTGACATCAGTTTTACAACAGGCGGCAGCCGACATCATATACCAAGGACTCTGGTATTCGGGCTGACTGAGGGCTACCGGGAGCCGGATAACCCATATGTGAGGACTGCAGCAGTGAAACACGAAGAACAACAGATGAGGTAGCTGAGGGAAGAGGAGAATGCTGCTCATTCTGGATGACTGATGAAGAAGGTGTGGAATAAGACACAGAGGAAAGGCAGCTGGCACTGCTAATAACAGGCTTGGTCAAGAGTCCCACAGCTCATATGGTGTAGTGGTAGTTTCTCTCACTTCAGTGCACAGGGTCCTGGGTTCGAGACTTGGCAGAGCTGATCATTTGCTACAGTCATCCCTCTCCACAAAGGAGGAGTGACTACAGACCCTAAGAACTATCGTCCCATTAGCCTGATGAGTCGGATATGCAAAGCTATGGAAAGCATCATCATGGACCTAATAAACAAGGATATAGGGAATCTCCAAACTCTGGATCCCACGCAGCTTGGTTTGTGAAGGGTAGATCATGCCTGCTCAACTTGGTCAACTTCTTTGAGTCAGTCATCAAAGCTGTGGATGAAGGCAAGGTAGTTCATACAGCCTACCTTTGTAGCATCAGATTACATACCAAATATATGAAGTACTTTTTGATGCAAAAATTATGTATTTCTTGCAGAGATACTTTTCAAAGGTGGTATAAGTCTTCAAGGAAACAAAATCTGCTACCTGGTATTATATCCACGACTATGAAAGAAATTCATGTAATAGCAAAAAGAAATCACTAAATAGATAAATTAAACTTCTTAGAAATGCATTATCTGACTTTACTCCATGTATAAATGAATAGCATAAGCTCAGTAAACAGTCACTAGAGAGTGATAATAGAGAAGAGTGACAGAGCAACCATGCAATTACTAATTTTTACATACAAAAGTATGACTACTGTTATCTTACATATTGTGATATTGTCCTGGCTACAGAATAATATTTAAGGAATTTACAGTAATCTGCCATACCTACTAGGTAATATGTTCACTCTGAAGAATAGAGTAGGTATGGCAATCATGTAAGTTATTACAGAGCTCAGCTGCAATGGAAAATTAACACTATCTTATTCCATCAGCAACACTCACACATTTGAATTAGTGACAATAAACTGGTTACCTTCTTTCCATCCAAGTAATGATGTCAAGTACTGGGACAAGAGAAATTGAAGTGCATCAATCTCAAACAGGGAAAAATGAAAAAAATTCCAACCTAAATAAAACAGTAATAAAGAGATGAACAAATATGTGACATGAATCAAGTATGGATACATTTCTCAGGGATTGTTGATATGGGTGAAAAATAAATAATAAATGAGTAATAAATCAATAAATAAATAAACAAGCCAATCATATGGGAAGCCACAGTGTAGATAACTAAATAAAAAGGGCTTCAGCTGCAGATTGGAGATTTGTTATGTGGCAAATTTAACACAAACCACAAACATAAGTTGTAGCAAAGGTAGAATTCTAAACGACTTGTTGTCAGTGGACTTTACTTATTTTGCAGCAAAGCCATTTTATATTGCAGTATTAAACTAAAGTAAATCATTTTCCATGACAGAACATTTTTTTAGAATTCAACAAAATGGTAAAAAAGGTATTAGAATTCTATAAAATGGTAAAAAAGCAATTAAACAATTCAAATAATCCCAAACAGAATTTATAAAAAAAATTCCAAAAAAGAAAATTGGCAAATTCAGTGCAGAAACATAAAATGAAACACATAGAATATGTTAAAATTAGCAAAATCACACAAATATGCTATACAGCTAGAACAAATAAAATCCTAGCAAAGAAACATATGCAAAGATTGTAATGATACAAAACAAAGCCCGGAACAATAGTAGTCAAAATAACTACCCTAGTCGAATGAGTTATAAACTCATAACTAACAGAATGAAGCTGCAAAGCAACATTTATAATTTAACCATAACCTGTACAAACAGAAATCATACAAGAACAGTAAAAATACAGAACGGACTTAGATAGTACCAGTAGTATACAACAACAATAAAAAGAGAGAGAGAGAAGTTAACATAATCTTCTAAAACTAACAAAATCTAAACTACCCTGGTTAGTCAAAACACTTAGAAGCAATAGACTACTGTATCAAATCTCATTCACTTAACAAGGACATAATGAGAAATGATGTACGTAAAGAGGGTACAAGAGACAAGACCCTGTACGGGGGGTGGAGGGGGTTGGGCAGTGTCCATAACTTTTCAACTTTTTTAATTGTAATTTTTGACAAATTTGTACCTTGCTTAAACATGGTTCAATATGTCATACCACACCCACCATATCTAGCTATACAAGAAAGGAAAAACAAAACTAACACACACCAAAGCAAACTATAAAAAAGAACTGTAAAACAAATAAAATATATGAAAAAATAATGCGTACTATTAAAAAAGCAAAGCTTATTTCTTCTAAAATCTGAGACATTACTGTTAATGGCTATTCACTGCTACTACTTGATACATACACATATGGTCAAGCAAGTGCGTGCACGCACAAACACACACACACACTTACACTCTCTCTTTCTCTCGCACACATCAGGAAAGAGACAAACCATTTTAGATAACAGATACTTTACTTTATACATTCTCTGCAAAGTTCAGAAAGCAAACACTGAAAACTAGTCCAATCAGAAGAGTGCCCAGCAATATATTTTTTTCCTACTCTCCCAGTCTCCAACCCAAAGCCAGTAGCTCTGACATAGAGGAAAACATTACAAACCAAGGCACAGACAAATTAACAGTTATACAAAATTGCCCCAAAAGTAATAATAATAAAAAATACCATTTTAAATGTAACTGCCATTTACTCCGTTTAACTGCTTTCAACAAAAGAATGTGGTACAATTACTGTATCAGTTAAGCTGCATGTGATCTGATCATTTACTGCTAATCACACATCAAGGATAAACTTCAGTGGCTGGATTAGCATTTCATGTACGAAAATGAGTTTAATGGGCTTAAAATCATCCTCCAACAAACAACTATTAGCGACAAATTTGAAACCAGCATGAGTCCACATGATCAACTGAAAACAGATTAAAAATCTGGGTTACAAGAAATATTACACATTATTAATTCCATCTGTTAAGAATTTGCCCTGCCTGTATACTCTGCCAACAGATAGAGGAAAATTTTCTCCGATCTCCTAATAGCACAATGAAATATCCAGCTGTCTTCTGTTAGGCATATTTGCAAGTGATGCACCCCTTAACAGAAAAAGTTTGAAAGTGTCAAAATGTCAGTCATTTGTTCTGTTTTCAGTTTCTGCACTTGCTTAGTTTGTGTATGTTCTATGCAGCTGCAAGACTTATGCTATATGTCAAGTTGTTAGCATTAAACATTACATCATGCCTGTTTTACCTTGCTGTTGTTGTCTTTCGGCTTTTCCCGGTTAGGGGTCGCCACAGTGGAATTCCGGTCCGCTAATGATTGGCAGTAGATTTATTTTTTTTTTGACGAACTATTCATGTCTTCATTTGGGTATCCTTTGTGTCATTAAGAAGGGTAGGTCTTATGTAGTACAACATCTGCGGAAGTTACACTGACAGGAGGACTACTTTCAGTATAACTTTCTGAATGTATGTACATGGAATGACTGGATAAGCTAAGGTCTAGATCACTTACGTGAAAACTGTCATGCACCCCTCAAACAGTAAGGAACTATATACATAAATACATTATATATATATATATATATATATATATATATATATATATATATATACTGGTATTCCAAAACAGGATTTGTTACTTGAGAATGTAGGTAATGTGAATGCTCCAAATCTGGCCATTAGAAAGTCTTCCTGTCTCCCAGTGAAGGTCTTTGCTAATGTAAAGAGACCTACATTAGTAAATATGCAATCATATCATTAGAAAGAGTTGCTCCTGACAAAATTGAGGAAGAAAGGAAAATTGTTAAAAATTTGGGACAGCACAGTGTTTCTGGGGTATGATTATTCACATTCTAAAGTGGATTGGACACACTAAATTGGCCATAGGTGTGAGTATGCATGTGAGTGTGTGGTGTGGAAGAACTACCACAGCAGGGGTAGCCACCCAGTGGTGTAAACCTTTGCTGTAGATGATTGTCATTGTTAAGTGACACCCGAACCCCATGTGGAAAAATTAGAAAAAGGGGTTGTGGATAGATGGATGGATTATTCACAGCACACTAGGCAGGAAAAAAGCAAGTTTATCCTAGAAATCAGGGAATATCAAAAAGCAGGTGTGAGATTCAAGCTGCTTTATTTAGCTTGCTTCTGAATATTTTCCCCTGGAGGAACAAAGACTTTTGGATGCAGAACGATAAAGCCCACTTTATGTCATTAATGCTTTGAAGGACTTTGAATGGACTTGAGAAGTAATTGCAGGTGAAACAGTTTTTGCTGTTACTAACATTTGTATAAAAATTCATGATGTAAATTGCATGTTATACTGTAAATCAGATATTTATAGTGAGCTGTTAGGAATATTTTAAATGTGATTTGTGTGCGTGTGCATGTGCGCGATGGGTCTTATCAGTGACTGCTCTATCTGTTAAAGATATTAAAGCAAGAAAGTACTTTTTCTTATTTGGCGTTATCCGTGCTTTACTCTGTAACAAGGTAAGAAATGCTGGATACAATAATTTTATACAGTTGGATATTTAGATTGTTATTGCTCTGAGCTACAGACCAATTTTTTTTAAGTAAATAGACAAACAATAAGATAAAATGAAAGATATGGAAAATATTTGTTCTTTTTTCTATTAGCAAAGTACTTAGCTATATTTTCTATTACCAAAAGCTTTCGCTGGGAGACAAGATAACAGCTGCAAACAATTTGTCATGAGATATTTGAATAATCTGCAGGGAGAAATTTTTAAAAAATGTGCATGGGGAAATTTATAAAAAATCTTCCATGCACCTGCAAAGACAATTTTATTTATTTATTTTACCAATTTGGAGATGAGATGTCTGCAGGCACAAGCAATTAACAAAGAGATCGGAATACTGTTCTTTGAGTGAATTGTACAAGGTACAGTATAGCTAACATTTAAAGGTACACTTACAAGCACTTCAGTAGTTGCCTCCCAGCAGCAGTAGTACTTTAATGCATTTATCATAACAATTCACAATTTAGTTTATGTATTTAATAGTAGCCAGTACATTGTTCTCAACACTAGAAGTTAATATTTACTGAAAACATGCAATATGCATGTCTAATCTGGGAGGAGAATAGATTGCAATTGGCGTAACTGGGAACACAAGCTGTAGTATGAGTTTTGCATGGTTGATCTTTTACATTAAATAATACTTTGCAGATATAGCCATCAACTGCTGTTATTTTGAGGGGTAAACTTCTTTTGTTACAAATGTTTGTTCTAAGTTAAAACGGGATGGGGTTTTGAAAAAGTGTTTAGTATGTTTTTTCACTGAAACAAAAAGTCTTGAAATGTGAAACAGATTTAAATAGTGATGAGAAGAAGCAACTATAGAAGAGATCTGCCTGCAAAACATTATTGTATGCATGTACAATCAAAAGAACTGTCAAGTATAATAGATCTAGGTAATAGCTTTCTATCATAATCATTATTCTCTCCACATTATCATGGAATGCAAATAGCCTTATAGATGCAGACAAAAAGAAACATTATTGAATTATACTAAGAAGTGTAGCGTTGTCGCCTCACAGTTAGACGTTGCCCGTTCGATTCTCAGTTAGAGCGTCTTCTGTGTGGCGACATGCGTGAACGGGCATTCCTTCATTGAAAGTTGTGCATTAGGCCTGGCAAGCCAGCAGGTAAAACTCTACTGCCAATCATTAGTGGACTGGAGTTCCGCTGTGGCGACCCCTAACCGGGAAAAGCCGAAAGACACAAACAAACAAACTAAGAAGTGTGGGATACAAATACCAATGATGCAGGAGACACATTTGGATAGAAATGAGCATGCAGATTTGACTAAAAAGATTTCAGGGTGGACAGTCAGCAATATTAGGGACAAATGAAAATGGACGTAATAATGCACTGATTACTTACTACAGGGGCTCCAAAGTGCTTAAAGATGGAAAAAGGCAATAATGGTAGATTTGTGGCAGAGTATTTTAAATGAGATTTGTGTGGGGGTGGTGGGTCTTACCAGTGACTGCTCTATCTGTTAAAGATATTAAAGCAGGAAAGTACTTTTTCTTATTTGTAAGGCATCCATGCTTTACCCTGTAACAAGGTAGGAAAAGCTGGATACAAACAAGCAAGTTAAAGTTAACATAATGTTATTTAAAACTATACAGATCACATTTTATGTATAATTAAGTTAATAATTTCCCACTTTATATAGTTGGATATCTAGATTAATGCTATTGGTCTGAGCTAGACAGAGGTTATTGGAAGGGAAGAGTATTATACTGGCATGCATTTATACTTCACCTACAACTGCTAATATGGAACTTAAGTGAGTTTTGGGAGAAATAAGTTTACAACAGGAATTATTATTGGGTTCCTATTATATAATCGAAGACACAATTCTTCGAATGCATCTTGATCAAACTTGAAAGCATGAAACAGCAAAATAGCAAAACGGCATATAAGCCATTTCTTTCCCTGGGAAAGAAATTGCTTGGCTGCCTCCATTACTTAGCTGTTTTCTTCACTGTAGTATATTTAAGTAGGGGAGGTGTGGGGGCAGAGCCCCCCACTTTATGTAATGTTTTGAAGTTTTTATTTTTATTTTTTTGTGGAACAGCGATTTTTTTTCCCTGGGAAAAAAATTGCTGTTCCGAGTGTTCGGGATTGTAAGCTTTCGCTTAAATGGAGTCGATAAATCAGCATTCACTGATTTAATATATAGACCCTTATTATTTACGGGTGGGGACTAAAACCTGGTTTGCAATAGTGAGGATCTATTAGGGGGACTTAGAAGGGAAAATGTAACAAAAAAGGTCTATGTCTGAAGAAATATATAACAACGTTTGGTATGGATTTTATTCATCAAGGTACAATTACTGGAGAAACATTACATTTCACAGGAACATGTGCATTTAACTGAAAGCAATACTTATAAACCATCTGCAATAAAATCAGCCAGTTCATTACTAACTTTGACAAAAATGAATATCACTACCTGACTCTCACCAAAGCTAAATATCTCCCAGTACATTTGAAAGCCAACCCCCTACTTTTTGTTGTTTGTCTTTTCGGCTTTTCCCGGTTAGGGGTCGCCACAGCAGAACTCCGGTCCGCTAATGATTGGCAGTAGATTTTTATGGTGCCAAGTTGCCAGCCTGACGCCCAACCTTCAGCGAATGCATGTCCATTCATGCATGTCTTTTGAATGCCATTCGACCGCGGGGAGGACATGCAGATTCCACACAGAAGGCACTCCAGCCGAGAATCGAACAGGAGAACCTCTTGCTGTGAGGCAACAATGCTACCGCTGCACCACCGCAGCTATTGAAAACCAGAGAAAGGGCTTGTGAATTAGTGATCTTAGTAGGGGGGTTGAAAGCCAACCCCCTACTAAGATCACTAATTCACAAGCCTTTTCTCCTGAGACATTGTCCCCTCTCACGCAAAGTTTTCACCAATATCCCCACATATAATCTCAGGGGTATCGTTCAATCTCAACCCAACTTACCAACTCCAAAAATCAAACTTTATTGCAATGACTGTACAACCTCCATCCTTTCCCGTAAACTATGGGACTACATTCCTCTCTCAATTCAAGATGTACAAAAGTACTTCGACTTCATACAACAATTCAAGGAACACTTCTTCACCCATGCAAAGTGCACTTAAATCATGTGACACAAATCCTCTCTCACATACCCATTGATCTGTATTTCGTTTTTCCTTATCTCATCTCGTCATCTCCTTTACTTACTGCCTCTTATTCATACTACTTCCCTCTTCTCACTGCATCTCTCTCACACTTCTCCTCCTTTCTTCTCTCAGTGTGCCTATCCCACCTTTTCCCTGTCTTCTTCCCATGGTATCCTTTCTTGCAACTATTCTTACTTGCCCCTTCTAATGTCTTCATACCTCTCTATATAATGATATGCTGCTATCCCTTTTGCATAAGGCATCTTATTCATTGCGGCTGCATCTGATCCATAAAGCTCTGCTAATCATGATTCCATTTTTCCATCCATGTTTTGATATTAATTGCTTCTTGAACTAAATGTTGTAGTATATTCTTGCATCTGTAAATATGATTTTTTTTATCATATTTTTGCATCTGTAAACACGTTTTGTTCATTTCTTATGTGATCTTATTCACTTAACTGTGCCTCGAAATGGTCCAGTCAGATTAGTGCACTACCTGGTAAACAAATATACATAGAAGGTTTTAAAACACATCTAATACCTATTTCAGATCATGCATCAGTAAAAACTAAGATACAGATGCAAGGTAATGAAGTAAAAATGGGGCACTGGTTATTTTGTACTTATTTGGAGGAATTTAAAGAAAGAGTAGTGGAAATGATCTAAGAGTTACTAGGGAAGATAGAAATTTCTTCAAAAGGGACTAGTGAGAGGCATAAAATGAAAACTGACTTTAAAACGTAGCAAAAATAAGAGAGAGAAAGATATAGGGAAAAGTAACATAGTAGAAATAAGAGAGATAAAGATATAGGGAACAGTAATATGAAGTACTTGGAGGGGTAATGACAGTTAAAACATTGCAGAATTGGGGTAATGACAGTTAAAACATTGCAGAATTAGGGTAACCTTAAACATCATGAACAGAAGCAACTACAAAGTGCTAAAGGGAAAATTAGTGTTCAGAGAATATGCATAAGTTTAGAAAGGTTTATGTTAGGCAAGTATTTTTGATAATTTGTGAGCACAAAGACTTTTAGCACAGCAACTTAGGCAACGAAAAGTAGAAAAATTTAGGGAACCTATAACATACACTACTAATAATAATAATAATAATAATAATAATAATAATAATAACCAGACATCCTATAGCAATAACAGAGATCTTTCAAACATTTTCTGAAAATGTGTATAAAGTAGAGGAATATGGAAAATGAGAAAAGACAGAAATGGAAATATTTATGGACAATTCAATTATGCCAAGGTTAGAGGCAGATGAGGCTCAATAATTAATAAGTAAGACAGGAAGACATGAGATAAAAATGGTGATGTGTAATCAATCAACAGGGAGATCTTCAAGATGAGACAGTATTCCTAAAGAAGGTTGGAGGTGGGGGGAAGAAAGTTAAAAGGATCTGAGAAGTTTTGTTTAACAATATTTTAAAAGGGGGTAGAACTATGAGCATCTTGCAAAAAGATTATAGTGGCTGTATTACGTAAAGATTGTAAAGACTCTTTAGACCTAACTTCATATAGGCCCATTTCAATTTTAAACCATGACTACAAAGTGTTTTTGTCTAGGCTAGCTAAGAGAATGGTAACGCTGTTGTCAAAATTGATAGATATAGATCATTGCTGTTTTGTTGAGGGGAAGCAAATATTTGACACCATTAATAAAACAATGAAGATTCAGAAGGAAGCAGAGTATATGAAAACACCTCTGTTGCTGGTGGCTCATAATGCAGAGAAGGCATTTGATAGTGTCAGCTGGGATTTTATGAGCAGGGAAATGGTAACATTTGTGTTCCCCTGATATAATGACAGAGTTCATTAGGAGGATTATAGGGAAAGGTTGGAGGCAAAAATTAAGGTGGGAGGTTTCCTCTCCTACAAGCTCTGTCTGACTAGAGGAACTAGGCAGGAGTAATGACTTTTCCCTTTAACTGTTTTATATTTAGAACTATTAGCAGAGAAAATAAAGGATTCACAAATTCAAGGACAGAATGAGTATTTGAATCAAGAAAAGTTTGATTTACTCACAGATTATAGTATTTTGTACTTGACAAATATGGAAAAATTATGTCTTGGTGCTGTGGGACATTTTGAAAAAGTTTCAGTTTTTTCAGGATAAAAAATAAAAGAAAGTTTATATCAGTAAACTATGTATCTACACATAAAATGGTTCAGCCATACCCATATTTATACGGACATGATATAATAAAGTATTTAGGTGTATAGATTAAAAAAGGATTCTATTACAGTGGCTAAGGATAAAAGAAAAGACACTAAACAAAACATAATACAAAAGGGATACTGGAAGCTCTTGATTATGGATAGACAGTAAGATACAAGCAGCGAAAATGTTTACAGCTCTTTTACTTTTAAATACAAGTCAGACATACTTTTATCGGGTCTATATTATAAGATCAACGTTTGAAAACATCAAACAACATATGGTCGACACCATATGGTCGATGTCTTCAAACATCGACCTTATAAAAAGACAAAAGAAAAATGTACCCTAACGGATTTAAGCAGGGGGCAAGCACCCTTGCACCCCCCGCTACTTAAATATACCAACTCTGAGACTGCAGTACATTGCAGTAAACGGAAATCTCCCCTTGCAAAGATTTCCATTTACACGCTCGAGATTCTGAGCATTCAATATTCTTGTGTCGACAATGTCAAGATTCAACATTGTCTGCTTTTGAGAATACAATATAGACCCCTTTTATCACTAGATGAGAAGTAGTGGACCATAATTAATAAAGACGTGAAAACATTTATTTGGGATTGGAAGAGAACAAGATTAAAGTGAAATAAATTGATTCTCCCACTGAACAAGGTAGATTAGGATTACATTATTTGAAGGTATACTTTAGAGCTATGCTGTTAAGACTCATACAAATAACAAAGGCAGAAGGTTACAAATCAAAGTGGAAAAAAATGATGAAAAGGGGGTGAGGAGAGAGTAGTATTTTGGATGCAGAACATTAAAGAAAATAACAACGATATAGAATATTATATTCATAAAGTAGCAGAAAAGTACAGTTTTGTACCTACCATAAATGTAGATGTTCGAGGATCCCCATTGCTGCAGTCCTTACTATTGGGTATAGTCCGCGTCCAGTCGGCCCGAATACCAGAGTATAAGGCTGACGTCGGTCAGGGCGCATTAGACTGACGTCAGTACGTCAGGGTACTAATGCGCATGACCGACGTCATATCCTCAGTCTTTTCTTGCCCCAGATGTCAGAAGACCCTAAAAAGACAAGGCCCAAAATACCTGCACCAAAAATATGTACAATATATACAAGAATATATACAAAAATATAAGCATGTAACCTCACCTACACAACCACCCCTAAACACAGAGGGAAGGAGGGAGGGTAAATTGGACTGCAGCAATGGGGATCCTCGAACATCTACATTTATGGTAGGTACAAAACTGTACTATGTTCTTCGCTCCCCATTGCTGCAGTCCTTACTATTGGGTAGAATCCCAAAGCAGAGGTAAGGGAGGCTGGCAAATCATAAAGAAGCAGGAGCTGACAACATGCCTTGCAAAACAGCTGTGGCAAAACCAGCCCTAGACTTAGAGTAGATAGGAAGGTGATAATGCTTAGAGAAAGTATGCACTGAACTCCAAGTAGCTGCTTCCAAAATATCCTTAGTTGCCACCCCTTAGAAAAGCTGTTGAAGTGGCAGTAGCCCTAGTGGAATGAGGCCTAATCCCAGCTGGAATCTCCTTGCCATGATGGGAATAACAAAATGCAATGCAAAAGCCAATCCACCTAGAAATAGTTTGTTTTGACACAGGCTTGCCCTGTGAACTCAAAGCAAAAGAAACAAACAACTGCTGAGACTGCCTGAAATCCTTAGTCCTGCTTAAATAATAACGCAATTGCCTGTGTACATCTAAAGTGTGCAAAATCTGTTCCCCCTTATTTTGGGGGTCTGCATAAAAAGTAGGCAAATGAATAGTTTGGTTTAAAGCCACACTAGAAACCACCTTAGGCATAAAGGAAGGATTAGTGCGTAATGATACCCTATCCTTATGGAAAATCAAAATGGCTCTACTGCCATAAGGGCCTGCAACTCAGACACCCTTCTTGCAGAAGTAATAGCCAACAGAAAAGCAGTCTTCCATGACAAGTATTTCAATTCAGCAGTAGCCGCAGGCTCAAAAGGTTGTAGAGTAAGTTTTTCCAACAC
This sequence comes from Protopterus annectens, assembly GCF_019279795.1. NCBI lineage: Eukaryota > Metazoa > Chordata > Ceratodontiformes > Protopteridae > Protopterus > Protopterus annectens. The sequence goes on from NC_056739.1 coordinate 1,335,609,112, forward strand.
AAAATTGTGATCCCAAGCAGGAGTAGGAGCTCTCGTGGGGGTCTTATATTCTTTGCCCCTCTAAGAAACTGCTTGAACAAAGGGTGCGAAAACAATGGTGGGTCACAATCATAGTGAGCTGAAATTGCTGCAGCATGAATCTTAATGGAAGAGAAGGACAAACCTTTGTCCAATAACTCAGTAAGATATTGAAGAGCCACACTCAAATTAGGCTCAGAAACCTGCAAATTCTTTGCTGTACTCCAAAATAAAAATCTCTTCCATTTTTCTGCGTACACTTTCCTTGTACTAGGTCTTCTAGCTTCCATAATCACATTTAAAACTTGTTGAGGAAGTTGAGACCTGCTGTGTTTCAACACAGAATATGCCAGGCTGTTAGATGAAGAGAGTGAAGCTTGACATTGAGCAGATGACCATCCTTCTGAGATAACAGATGAGGAATCAGAGGTAAAGGCCATGGAGGCTTCCTTACCAGACTCCGTAGTAGTGGGTACCAGTGTTGCCGAGGCCAATCTGGAGCTATCAAAATCATCCTTGGCCTGTCTTGTCTGACCTTTAATAGTACCTTTGGAAGAAGAGGCAGAGGAGGAAAGGCATACACATGAAGGTTTTTCCAACTGAAAGACAGAGCATCCACTTTCCAAGCTGTGTGATGAAACCCCTTTGTGCAATACTGTGGCAGCTGGTGGTTTAGTGGAGAAGCGAACAGATCTATGTCTGGAGTCCCCCATGACACTGTCAATATTTGAAATACATGAAGATCCAGTTTCCACTCGTGGGGATCCATGATTTGTCTGCTTAACACATCTGCTAAGGAGTTCTGTGCTCCTGGCAGAAACCTTGCCTGAAGAGTTAGTTGCAAGCTTAGCGCAGTCTCCCATAAAATCATTGCTTGCCTGCATAGAGGATAAGAATGTGTTCCCCCTTGTTTGTTGATGTACCACATGACAGTTGTGTTGTCTGTTAGAATCAACACCTGCCCTGGAAGAAGTAACTCCTTGAAAGCCATTAATGCAAACTGGACTGCTAACATCTCCTTCATGTTGATATGTAGATGCTGTAGTCTGGCAGGCCACTTGTCTTGTATCCACTTTCCATTTAGATGAGCTCCCAAGCAATGTCCGAGGCATCTGTCGTTAAAATCTGACTCGCCTCTGGCCGGGTCACAGAGAGTCCCTTGTTTAGGTGACATTCCTGAGCCCACCACAAAAATTCTTTTTGAAGGCAAGGTATTATTTGAATGACAGTGTCCAAATCCTGGCAGTGCTGTGTCCATACATTTTGAGATACCATTGTAGCTTCCTCATATGCAGTTTGGCATTGGGAAGCACCAGAATACAAGATGCCATGAACCCTAATGCTTGAAGGACTGTCCTTGCAGTCAGCACGGACTGATGAGATAGTTGATGGAAGTAAAGTGACAGACTCTTTTGTTTGTCCGGGGTTAAAAAGGCCATCTGGGCTGCTGTATTCAGTCTCACACCCAGAAAGCACATGTCTTGAGAGGGTACTAGACTGGACTTTATTTCGTTCACAGAATACCCTAGGCATCTTAGCACTGCTATAACATATTCCAGATGTTGTAGAAGGTCTTCCTTTTTTTGAGCCAGAATCAGGCAGTCGTCCAAGTAAGGATAGATTTGAATTCCTTGAAGCCTGAAGTAAGCTATCACTGGAGCCAGAACCTTTGTGAATACTCTGGGCAGTAGATAAGCCAAAGGGCAATGCAGAGAACTGATAATGAGAATTTCCAGCTCGAAACCGCAGATACTTCCTGCAACTTAGCCTTATAGGCACATGAAGGTAAGCTTCCTTGAGATCTAAAGTTACCATCCAGTGATCTTTGCCCAGCAGAGGTAAAAGCTGTTGTAACGTCAACATCTTGAACTTGGGAATGTCCAGAAAAGTGTTGAGGAGATAAATCCAAAATTGGTCTCCACGTGTTCCCCTTCTTTGGTACTCGGAACAGGCGAGAATAAAATCCTAGGCCCCTTTCTGATACAGGGACTGGCTGAATGGCCCCATCCGGAGTAACTGAGAAACTTGCTTGTGAGCCTCCTTTCTTTGTGGAGGAGGAACGTCTGGCATGCCTTTGAAAGGGGCATTGTATGGAAATAAAATCTGTAACCGTGGTGAATGATATCCAACACCCATTTGTCTTGAGTAATTAAATCCCAATTTTCTTTGAAAAGAGACAGTCTTCCTCCCAAAGGAGCTGCCAGACGAGAATCTACTGGCAGCTGAAAAGACAGGTCATTGGGTCTGTTTACGAAAGGACTGACCCCTGCCCTCACCAGAAGTCTGAGCAGGTGAACTCCCTGTTCTAGGCCTAAAAGAACCCTGCGCCCTGCCCCTACCACGTCTAGACCTACCCCTAGACTGGGAATCATAAGCAGGATATGTCCACCCCTTAGCAGGCCAATTTCTACTAAACTTCGGTGGCTGCACCTGCAAAAAATCTTTAACAGTTTGCATAGACTTAGCTTTGTCTTCCATTTTCTTTAAAACTGCTTCCACAGGCGATCCAAACAACACATCAGACTGTAAAGGAGCATCCAAAATCCTTGTCTTAACATGCTCAGCTAAATTCTGATCCTTCAACCAGGCATGCCTGCGAAGAACAGAACTAGTAGCAGCCACCCTCGAGGAGGCCTGTACAGCATCAAAACCACATTGCAAAGAATGCTTACCCACTTGTTCAGACACATGAACCAAATCCAGCAACTCTTTACACTCAATACCTTCCGCCAAAGCATCCACCTTAGATTTTAATTGTGAAAGGAGATAATTCTGATATTTTAGCATGTGAAACTGACAATTCAACGCTCTCATGGCTAGAGTGGAAGAAGTATACACTTTCTTTCCCCACCTATCCAAAGCCCTTGCCTCTTTATCAGTGGGAACAGGATTTTTAACCACAGAGGCCTTAACACCTTTAGGCCCTTGAGAAATAGTTTCTGGGTCCGCCCTAGGACTCTTAAACAAATACTTATGAGCTTGGGCACCCTATAATACCTATCAGGCTTAACAGGAGCAGGAGGCAAAGAGTCAGGGTTCAGTGAAGCCTCTGCAAAACATCTTCCACCACATTCAACACAGGAGGAATAGCTAAGGGCCTATGCTGGGGTAAAACAAGAATTCCCTAAGCCTTTTCCTGGAATCAGAGTAATCCTGGCCTTCCCATTTAAAGTGCTCCCTCATGGAATGCAGAGTCTCTGAAAATGAGAAATCCTCAGGAGGAGAAGCTGTAGGAGTGGAATCATCCACATCAGAATCAGAATAAGTAGGATACTCCTGCAAGTCTTCTGCAGAAGACTCTGAAGCCTCTGAACACTGTTCAAAACTATCAAACTCGGTTCCACCCTAGGCCTCTTATCAGGCGGGGCATAGAACCTCTAATCATAGTAATCAAATCTTCTGCCATTTTAAGCATATGTTTCTTAGGTACAGAACCCGAAATGCTAGGAGAAGCCCCCACTGAAGCTGAACTAGGCCTACCTCTCAAAGAAGTTTTGGCAACAGAAGGAGAGGCTCTAACTACCTTGGGAAGAGAGGGAAGAACAGTTACCTGAGAAGCCCCCTCAGCCTGGCCTACCTCCTGAGAAGGCACATCCTGTAACAGTAAAGTTTCTGCCTGAGACTCCATGGAAACTCCTGGCAAAACCTCTGGCTCCACTGAGACTTCTAAAGAACCGACGTCCGGGACTGCCGGTTCATCAACCCTAGGCTTCGCTGTTTTGTCCTTGCGCTTCTTGGACGAAGCGGGCGTCGGAGCATCCGACGGCATTTTATAATTGCAACGCTTCCCAAACACTAACCTGGCACAGTCTAACCTCCTCTTAATAGTGCGTTTGTTAAACCTAGCACAAGAGCGGCAACCAACAACGTCATGCTCAGGCCCTAAACAAGGTATACACAAGGTATGGTAATCCCTATGAGGTATCTGTTTCCCACAAGAAATACAGTTATTCACTTTTTCTGACATCCGGTTAAATACTGAGGCAAGAAAAAACAAAATGTTCCAACGGGGTACTTAGCCAACTCTGTTTCGGTCTGAAACTCCGGTTTCGGAAATATTTCAGAACGCCAACCTGCACTCGCAAAACTGCTTCTGCATCGGACCATGCGGCAAAAAAAGACTGAGGATATGACGTCGGTCATGCGCATTAGTACCCTGACGTACTGACGTCAGTCTAATGCGCCCTGACCGACGTCAGCCTTATACTCTGGTATTCGGGCCGACTGGACGCGGACTATACCCAATAGTAAGGACTGCAGCAATGGGGAACGAAGAACATCCATTCTAAGAACTAAGCCAACATTGGAACAAAGAAAGAAGATTTTACCAACAGAAATTAATGTGAGTATGGATACAGAAAACAGACAAGATGGGGCTGGAACTTACTGAAAAAAAAAAAAAAACTAACAAAAGAACCAATGCATTGGAACCAAATAACTAAACAAGTAAAGGTGATAGGCTGGGATGGGGTCAAGAAGACGTTTGGACTGCAGATTACAGACTGCCTTTCCTGCTAGGAATTGATAATAGAGTATAGCAAAGACAAAGGAATAGGAGAGTGCTAAGTGAAAGACCGGCTCAGGTATAGAGTTTTTAACTGAGTCTAAACTTGTAAACAGGTAGTCTCTGCAAGTTTCAAGAAAATTAGTAGCTGTGTTTTTTAGAATACAGAGGAATCAGACCCAGTGATATGATTAGATTGCCACTTTTCAAATTCTCAAAGTGGGACATTTTTTGTAGAAACATGAGATTTTGCAAGATAAAACCAGTGCAATGGACAGAGCTTCACTTTTTGTCAAAATAAAAGTTTATTCTTGTAGCATTGAGGTGCTTATGCCATTCATATACTATTTATGTGTTTCAGTTAAAAAATAACTGTTTTATGCAACTATTAAAGAAAACTTACAGAATACATTTTGTTCTACAATCTCAGGACATTTGCTGTTTTTTAGTTATTTCTTACAGGACACAACTGCCCAAAGAAGGACTGTCCCTCACAAAGAGGGACAAGTTATATCCCAATATATTATCCGTTAGTTCTTTAATTGTTTTGCAAAAATGCTTAGGGATTCTAACTAGAGACAATTGCTTGTTTCTGATGTATGTAGATTTAACTGAGTTTGTTGCATCTCTGTTCTTTTTTTAAACAGTAAATATGCCTGATGTAAGTGAACACGATGAGCATGGGGTCACTTCTTTGTCCAAGCCTTCCATGCACTGTCTCTTTGCTTTATTACAGCTCTGAGTTCAGCTGTCATCCAAGGTCAGGTAATACCCAGAGTGTCTCTAGGTCAATGAAAAAAAAAAAGTACCTTGTACTTTAGCTAGTTAGTTGATGAAACAGGATAGTGCTACACTTGGATTATTTCCATATACACTGTACTCCAGTCAATGGTATTTGGTAGGGCATGTAGATCTGGCTCCTTTCTTGTACTGCTCTATCCATTACAAGTGTAGTGGGACTTCAGTGTCTTTAAATGACAACTTTCAGACTACAGGGTAATGGTCACTTAGGGTATTAGGTAGAATGAGGATCTTAAGGCCCTAATGAGTTATTTTAGAAATAATGTGTAGGAAAGAATGGTTACCTCTTGTGAGACTTGGTCTAGCTGTTTGGCTAACAAACTGATCAAGTCCTTTGTAGGCAAGACATTCGTATGGGTCTTAAATCATCAACACTGACATTATTCTAGGTTTTGGCATAAGACGTTGGGTATATTTCTTTCAGAACATGTTCCAGTAAAGCAGTTGAGATGTATGGTGTATAAACTAATCCTGTGTTTGACTGAGTATGCCTTAAGCCAAATGGAAGCCCTATCACAAGAGGGGTTAGCTTGGGATATGTGCCTTACCTCACTTAAGGTATTGTTTTTGACAAGGAGAAAAACATCTCCTCCTATCCTCAGGTGAGCCTGCTATCTTTACGTAATGAATCACTGGCATGAATAAAGCTACAAATCACCTTCTGCCAAGATTCAGTAAGCAATATAACACAATTGGCCTCACACCTTTAGGTTAACAGAGTATTTTGTTGGCAGTCTCTAGCTGGAAGAATTTAATGCAGTTTGCAAGTTCTAGCCAATTACGTTTTTCAGTGGTAAGGGATTGGTAAGACGACTTAGGCAGTCCTGTAACAAGTTTGGCTACTTTATTACAACATTATTCAATCTTTTTCAATAAAGTAGCCTGCAGGTTTGTAAAAAATGGATGCAGTGTAACGGATGGTTGGTAATAGACACAACAATGGTTTTGTAGCTGTGCTCAGAGAGGAAGGATTTAGTTCCAGAGAGTTCTATTTTTCTGAGAGTTTTGATAACAGTGTTTGTGAAGTGGTGATCATATTTTGACTGTTACTGATGGTGGCATTAGAGTGTGATGTGTGAGACTACATCACAATTAGTATTATTGGATGAAGTGACTAAGTTTGTTTGTAGAGGTTTGCTCCGGGGTGGGTGAAGAGAACAAGTTTGGTTAAGTCAAAATTTATTGTTTCCTAGGTTTGCTTCAGCAGCAGAGAATGCATCTTGTGTGATGGTTTCAAGTTCTGGTAAATTGTAAGCAGAACAGGTGAGAGTAGAATTTTCAGCATGCTGTGTTACAGTAACCTTTTTAGTTGCAAGATCATTTATGTAAACATTGAATGGAAGTAGGCCCAAAATGGAACCTGTGACACCCCAGTAGTTATTGAAAGAAAAGAAGAGTTAGATTTATTTTTACTTAACTTTTAAGGACTTATCTAGATAACATTTGAACCACAACAGAGAATTCATTCAGGTTTATTGAGTTAATCTAGTAGCATGAAGTATTACACAAAGTCAAAAGGAAGACTAATACCATTAAGACTAAGATTATTGTTCCTATGGAGAAGAGTACTGAGGAAGATACTGTGGTTGGGAGGAAGAGAGAAGACTGTTTTCATTAAGGTAGCATAAAAATTGTGTGTGTGTGCATTTTTTAAAGGATTTTGTTAGGAGAGGAAGAATGGCTTAAGGCCTATAGCTGGCAATATCAGTTGAGGTGCCTCCTTAACGTAGTGTTAAGATGCAAGATTGTTTCCAAAAGAAAGAGACACAGGATTCAGTGAAAGATGCATTAATATGAATAGAGATGGGGTATGCCAGAAAACTGACAGATTTTTTTTTTTTGTATTCATAAGGGGTCTTAACTGGACTCAGAGTTGTTGGTTTTAGTTTCTGGAGTATTTTTTATGGTATTAATAATTACAGGTTTGAAGTTGAAAGTGTTGGTGGGTTTTGCATTAGGGTGAACAGCTGGTGGAGTTGTCTAGTTTGAAAATTTAAGTAGGGATTGGATAATAGTTATGAAGTGAAGGCTTACTGAAGATTGTTCTAGAAGCTCATTTTACTCAAGATAACTTTTGACTTAGCAGGGTTATGTAACTGCTTATTACTTTAGTAATTTAGCTCTGTTTGTTGTCATGCTATTTACTTAATGCGTTATCTAATTTGTTCATGATTTGTGTAGTAGAAAATAATAACCATTGACTTCAAATTGGTTTTAACCTTTTTCTTTTGATTGACTCTGCTGACTGAGGATTTTAAGAAATGTAGGGGGTAAAGAAGAAAGCTGTGGCCTCATCAACTGAGAGGGAGTTTAGGTTACACTTGTTGCACTGTTTCAGAGTGAAATTAAAGATTTCCTTGTTAAAACTCCTAATGTTTCTCACTGTCATGAAGATGGGACTTTTAATTTTTTATGGATTCTCAAAAACCATATATGGGGGTGTGGATCACTTAAGGTATCCAATAATAACTCATCCTGGGTTATTTTATTTGGGTCACTTGTTAGTACTCAATCCATTGCAGATTTGTTGGGAGGTTTTATTGTATCTGCAACAGATAAATTGTTTGAAATTATATAAACTGCATGTAACACAAGAAGAGATTTGGTTACTAGATAACCAGTGTAGAATGAGGTCGACAAGAATGATGCTACACGTATACAATACTGGATGAGCTCTATTAAGTATGTTTTCTAACACATTAAGGTTGTTATTGTGTGGAATACAAAGTGAAACTATGGCTAGATTTTTTTTTATTTAGAGCAAGGTAAGTTATTAAAAGTTTTTCCTGATCAAAGCTGGGAATACCCAAGGGGTACAGAGATACAGCTATGTTATTTATTCTAAACAATATACATATACAAGCTTTTTATATAAACAACTGTATATATGACATTTTACAGTTTAATCCATCCAGATGTCCTAGAAAACTCTCTCAAAAGTGTTTTACAGCCATAAACAATTTAGACTCAAAGTTCCTGAATCAACAGTTACAGATTTAAGGAAGCCGAGTTATTTAAACAGAGGGATCACTTTTGCAAAACTGTGGAAGTTAAGCCATGTTATTCATGAAAACATCAGCTCCATAATGCCAAAACAAGTAACTGCTAATAAATAGCAAGTATGAACATTTGTGCAAACAGTTAAGAATAAGGATTTTACAGTTCTCGGCAGGTCTGGAACTGTAGCCATGCAGCACAACTAATTTCTGTGAAAACACCAAGCTATGGATTGCAAGAGGAAATACAATAAAACATCTTGTACTTTTTAAACCAGAGTCCACAGGATGTGATCCCTGCTTCACTGGCCAGTGCTGATTCTTGTTAGTGCAACTTGTGGGTAACTATTTGATATGCTGGGATTCACCATATCGAGTCCAGAAATATGGAGACTAAATGACCAAAAATCTGGATTTAGATATATTAAGTCTGAGATTTCCATTTCTCAAAATATTCTCTTTCTTATGAGGTATGATGATGGGCAGTGCCGGGGGGGGGGGGGTGTCCCTCTGCAAACTAAACAAATTTAAAGGAGAAATGCTGTGTCCAGTAATGGCTCTTCTGTAATTTCTGTCTTTTTTTTTAATTTCAGGACTCAACACTGAGTCCTAACATTTCATTAGGGAGTGTGAGCGTGTGTGTGTGTGTGTGTGTGTGTGTGTGTGTGTGTGTGGTGTGTGGTGTGTCTGTGTGTGGTGTGTGGTGTGTCTGTGTGTGTGTACTGTTGTCAGATTTAAAAGTAGCCTTCAAAACATTTAGTTCATTCCATGTTTATAGGAAAATCGTTTTAAGGAGTGGCAGGTTAAGGAACAGACACAGTTCCAGGTATGAAGGGAAGGGCAAACACAGAGGTACTGAGGTGTTGCTAGAAAGACAACCTTTTACTGCCTTCCTACCCCAAATCCTACAGTACATTAAATATAATTACCACATAAAGGAGTTATATGACCACTTTGATGAACCAGAAACTTTATTTTGATGTCAACAATCTGGCTGAAAACAAAAAAGCAGAAGTACTGGGGAAGGGCATACTAACATGGAAATAATAAAGCTGTATATCCAATGACAAGCATGGGTAGTAGATGTCCTCTGAAAGTACAGTTTCAATTATTATTTGGCTAAGATTCTTTTGCTGTTTTTCTGCATTTCCTAAGGGGAAAACTAAAAGGAAAAAAAAAACAAAACTATAAGAGGAGAATACAAAACATGCTGTAAATAATTTCCTTCAAAGGTTTCCTCAGTTGAATTATATTGCTAAAGTAAATGAGCGTGCTGTTAATTTTGTTCCTGTAATAAACCTGAAATAACTGTGATCATTTGTCATTTTCCATCTTACATTCGCTATCATTAACAGACACAGCTAAGCCTTACAAATGTATTCAACTGTAAGCAGTTTACACATAAGTTGAAAACGAGAGGCTTTCTGAACAACTGTAACGCTGCAAAGCCTTCAGGTATTAATGTTTTTGGTCATTAATTGTAAGATGTAAGCCAATTTAAGAATGTGACAGCACATGTACTTATTGCAAATCTGTTGACACTATCTGAAAGAAGACAGCATCCCCAGTATGTCTGTATATTAGTTCTTCGCATCCTTCAGGCAACCTTGAGAAAATCCACAGCTCATTTATGAGATCAATGAAGTGTCACAAACATAATTCTCCGCAGAGCCACATTTTCTGTTTATGCTCTCTTGAGAATGTTCCACGGTGATCTAAACTGAACACAAATGTAAAGTTAAATTGTCATGAATCCTGAACTGTGAAGTAAAGACATTAACGGTCCAAAGCTGTTAAGACAAGTGTGGCACTTGGCAGTTAGATTTATTTTTTTTTGTAAGTGATGCACTAATTTTTCACTCTTAGTATATGTTAGTGGAAGAAAATGAATTTGTTGCAGTTGCTAAGGTGAGGGAAAATTACAATTTATTACTTAGAAAATACAGTATAACATGCGTATAGCTCCTTTAAGTACCGCAGTTTTTAAAAGTTGTTATTCCAGTGAATATACATCAAATAAATAGCACACTGCTGCAGTAAATGTTAACTAGATAGAAGCTTCTTGCTTTTGATACTAGGGAAAGCTGATCTACGGTGCACTGTGCATTACAGTTCAGAAATCTTAATCTAGACAAAGGTGAAAGGACAAATGTAAAATCCATATCCAGGTATTTATAAAGTCAGTATACAATGGTAAAAAAAATAAATAAAAGCACATCTCCAAACCAATGTAATATTTTATGCAACAGCATTTTACCAACACTAATAAGAAAAATCTCACCAGGGTGCATAACAGTTGTGGTTTGAGAAACAGAACCATTAATTTTTGAGCACTAATTAGAACTCCATGACACACGTTTTTTACTGATTTCACTTTCTACTGGATAAGTCAAACAGTGAAGTATCACAAACATAATACTCAACAATATTTCTAACAATATTTCTACATACAGGCTGTTCCACTCACCACATTTTCAATGAAACAATATATCATTATGTCTTCCGTGAATTGCCCACCTTGAACTTTCAAACTGTATCCTCTTTGTCATCAAACCTCTTTGTAAAGATAGCAATAGTCAAATGAAACCCAACGCTCCCTATTCCCCCAAGGACTTTAGGAGTTTCTCTCATGTACTCTTCTCTTACCTTTGCTCCTCACACCATATATTACAAGGCAATCAGTTCCATATTCACTGCTGTCTCAGAAATGTGTGTATCAAGTCTAGTTACTTACAATGACAGTACTCCAGATGGGGGTACAATTAACAGAGCTGTAGCAAGGAAAATTGGTGCCCTGGGCACCTCATCTGTCTGGTGCCCCCTACTGCCTTAAAGAGATTGCATCTGTAATTGCTTAATGCCACCATACAAACCATTATGCTTTTTTAAGACCATAACAAGTTTTGAGTTTTGTACCAACCTAATAGCACAGCCAGCCCTTTTCATTTAAAGATGGCAATAACAGTTTGCATCCTGTTATTAAGGCAATCACAAATGCAAATGCTTTTAGTGACAAGATCTGAACTGTCAAGTGGTTGTCTGCTTTATTTATTTGCACCTTAATATGCTGGCCTCTACCTCCTACAAGGTGGCACCTAGAGTAGGTGCCCCCATCGCTCCTTCTACTCCAGTATCCCTACAGCTCTACCAATGAACCATCTTTGCAAGTGGGTAACAACTTGTCTTCTACTGCTGGTGAGTCTTGTGGCACAAGTCAGTGTTCTGACACTATTAGTTGCTGCTCCCTCCAGTGGAAGGTGCAGAAGAGGTTAAAAAAGGGACATACACCTCCATCTATTAACAGTCAACACTTGTTGCATGGAGTGCTGAGACTCAGCTGATGATTTCTCACACACACACACGAATAGATGCACACACATACACTTGCATGCAGACACACACACACACACACACACACAAGATTAGATACACACACATACAAGAATAGATGCTCACACATACACGTACATGCAGGCACACACACACACACAAATAGTACACACACACACACACAAATAGATGCTCACACACACACACACACACACACACACACACACACACACACACACACACACACACAGACGAGGTTTACTCATGCTTCTGTAACTTTCTCTGCCTGCCCTTGACCTCTTACTTTTAAGTCACTTGTTGTGATTATCCTCTCTCTGTTCTCTTTTACTGCTGATTCACCTTCTCCTCCAGTATGGTATTACTCTCCTGAGTTTCTGATTTCCAAATGCACTATCTTTCAGCAAATTAAGCTGTCAAGTTGTGAACCATTACTCCAATAATGGCATGTCTTTTCTCAACCTTACTATACCATCCTGTGCTCCACTGTCAGTTAAAAAATGTGTCATCAGCAAAATCGCACATTATTCTTTTAGTCATTCTTCGGTGTCACATAAGAACTTACTTACAAGGATCAGCCTCAGAATGACCTCTGAATTCCTCTGTACCCAAAAAACAGCTAACATTTAACTATGGTACCACACTGGGTGAAAAAGGTTTTGCAAATGTTTATGCCACCAACATTGCTATAGCCTAAGTAGGTCATTTTCACTTTCTGAACTGTATCCTAGTTAGACACACTTCAAGAGCTTCATTGGATTTACTGACCATAATAAATCCATATTGGCTTGGGTGATGCCCTCTAAAAACTGTTAGACATTTTTGTACTGTTAACATCAGCACCTCCATCACATTCCTTAAGCATGAGTTCACACTACTACTCCAGCAGTTTCCACCTCAATCTTTCAACCACTTGTGTGAAGGGGACGTATATCTCCCTTCAATCATTTCTCATGAAGTTTACCAACCTCCTGGACAGTGCTGAAATGATAAATAACTCTATACCTCCTTATCTTTGGAAATGGCTACCAAATTCCATTAACTCCACTGCAGCTCACACCAGTAGTTTTAAAGTTCATTCTGGACCATGTTTCAGTGGTAAGATCGCTGTCTCATTGCTCCAGACCAGGTCCCAAGTTATAGCCTCTGTCCAACATCTGCATACAGTTTTCACATTTTTCTCCTGTTGGTGTGGGCTATTTGTAGGTATTCTGATTTCCCCATATGATGACTGAATTTACCAAACAATGCACACTATATATTACTTAATCTTAGCTTTTTTTTTTTTTGGAGTGGTTTGGCTTATGGCTGAAAAGGGTTTTTTAAATAAGACAAAAAAATGAATTATAAATTATAAGTAGTCAAATTAATTGAATAAAACGTTTTATTTATTTTAGTCTGAGTGCCGTGGTTTGGTCCTGTATACTTTTGTTTGTTGTTACATACAGAAGATTAAAATATGACAGCAAGTATAAAACGTTACCACCTATTCTTTGCATCTTCTGACCACTAACCATCAGAGACCATCTTCATGCTATTTTTCACGTAATCATTCCTCACTATTGAATAACAGCATGTCATGTGAAGCCATCGTCCAGGAAGCCAGCAGAGAGGTCCTTGTAAAACCCTCGACCATGTACCTCTCCTGACACTGACAAACTCTTCTTCATACCCAGTTAATGGCACTCTTACAAGCTTTTCATGCAGTCTCTTGCTCTTCACTGCCATAACCTCCTCCTCAGCCAGCTCACATAATAGTGAATCTAATTAACAGCTCTTTAATGTACTTAATATACATTTTTAACCATGTTTGCATCTTGATGAGTTCAACCAGAAAAACTAACTAATGACCTAACAACTACATTGGGAAAAGAAATGTCAGTTCGTACAATGGTGTCTTGAGTAAGACTGACACTGCATGGCTGTACAGCAAGAAGGTAATATTAGGTTTGTTTCTCTATGCTCAAAGACCATGATGCTTCACTTCCACACCCACAAACTTGCTGAATTACAGAGGACTGCTTATTTATACCCAAAGACACAATGCTTAATGGATGATAACTATTTCTCCTCTTCCAAGATATCCATACTTAATTTGCTCAAGTCTTCTTCAAAACGTTCAATGTAGGATGCGGAATGCTTCTGTTATTCTATAGTACAATCCTCCAACCACATGACTTACTTCAGGTACTATCAGCTGTACACAAAGCTACAGGTAGAATCTGAGTAGAATTACTAACAAAGGGAATAATATCCTCCTTGCCTACTACAAAGTTTCCTTTACTATACATTCAAGAAGTCATCAACCTTTACTGAAAACACCCTACACCTACCTTCACTCTGCATTATCAATACTCATACTTTAGTTTTCTGAAAGAGATATTCTGTAGACATACTAATTGTAGTTGACTACTCTGCTATTTTTTTCACCATATCGTATCACTTTGCACTTCTCAGCATGAAAGCACATTTAACACTTACCTGAGCATTCAAATGAGCAACTGAGATGATCCTGTGGATGCATCCATTCTTTTCTGCCACTAGTCAGTGCCATATGCAGCAATATTGACTGCAGGCTAGCCTCATGATAGAGCTCTACTGGCATACTGACAAATGACACCTGCTGCAATGGTGTTTTCCTCATGAATACTGTTGGTACCAAAATTTCTTTGCAGATATGGTGCAAGTGCATTTTGCCAGTTCTGGATATATATTTTCTTACAAATATAGAACTATGGGTCATTTTTAATAAAAACAAAGGGATCTACATTATTTGTACATTTTCTTACCAAAGATCAAGACACACATTAAGGGCTGTGTCCTCTGCATGGGTAGGAAAAAAAAAATATATATATATATATATATATATATATATATATATATATATATATATATATACAGATCGATATAGATATAGCTATAATGAGAGTGAAAGAAAGTGGCATAAACAGTTTTAATCATATTCATCATTGTAGAAATGGAGTCATTCAACAATATAAGCATCAGTGTACGATAATATCCATCACAAAGCATTATTGTTAGCATTAATTAAAGGATGATCTCATACTGTGCAAACTGAAAAAACAGACACAAAGGCTTTTTAACATATGCATATTATGAATGCACTTAACATTTACTAAGCCATGCTGTCCAACACATTTCTGTATTATTGGCATTCCTACTGTAGATAGGCTTTGTTAACCCTAATCTTTAAGATGTGCTGTCTGCAGAAGGTCACTGAATCATCAGTGCATTAAATCATTAAATTGCTTTTAACTTGAAAAAGTATCAACTCTGATTAACAAATATGTACATTCTCATCAATTTGCTAGTATCCATGATAAAAAAATTTATGAATTATGACTTACAATGAAATACCCTAACAATATACCAATATCTTAATGTTTTAAAATGACAGTGTTACTTAGTTGTTCTATCAAGCCTGATAAGTTAATGTTGCCTCACTGTTGTTTAGTAAACTGTAGGTAGGCATCACGTAAGTGACAATTTTTATACAAATACATCTCTCTCTGTTTCAAGAAGTAAACTTACATATTTGAGCAGGTGAGGGTAATTATGTATTTCCAAACTTAGTCTACAAGTTCTACCCTAAAAAGTATGTAGATGCCTTGGGTTTTAGTTTAAAAGTAGTGGCAAAGCCATCAGCATTGCTGTCTCACAGTGTTTGTACTTCCGATTCTCATATGGTCTTTCTTCCATGCAGTGTCTGCTTGTCACCTCTATACCTGTTTTGGCTCTTGTGTGGGTCTTTGGCTTATACCCACACCTGAAAGACATACTGATAGGTGATTTGTCAAGCATCAAAAGTGTGTTTGTGTGTGCGTGCGTGTGTGTGTGTGTTTGCGCGTGTGTGTGTGTGTGTGTGTGTGTGCATGCATGCATGCACACACATGTACATGATTAGTGTCCTATGATGAATTGGTGTCTCATCGAGAGCTGGACTAAAGCTGATTTGCTGGGGGGTGGTAACTACGCATACCTCTTAGAGCAAGAAATCTGGACGAAGCCTGATATAACTGGGGGACAGACTTAAATACTGCTCTTATAAACTTAGAAAGTTGACAGAATAACAGGATTTTTCTTAGCATGTGTTTTTTTGAAGGATATAAAGTCTGAAACTCAAATGTATGTCATTATTTAGTAACTTCAATCCCCCAATCATCCCAGTGATTTGTCTGAAAACCACAGCTTTTATAAGCTTTTATAAGAAACAAGCCAAAAATACAAGGCAAAAATCTGGCCATTCTGCAAAAATCTGGACAGTTGAGAGGTATCTCAAGAGATGTGCTCACAGTCGTTCTCCTAGGGAAACTGGTTACATGGATAGCATCTGAAGATCAACACTTGAAAAATGAACTTTTGTGAGAAAAGAAGTTGTGATAAACAGAAGAAAATTCTCTTTTTTCTTTACTTATTATGTTTTGATAACCAAGTGAGGGCTGATTAACAGACCCTTTCAGCCACAATGCTGGCTCACTGGGCAAAAGTTACTTCATTAAAGAATACAAAATGAGTACCACATCAAATATTTACACAGAAAACAGATTAAGGATCAGAGCAAATGTTAAAAGAAGGTGAGAGGTCAACTAAAAAAGGAAATGTCATGCTTACAACATAATTTGGGGATCAGTAGATTAAACAACACATTTTACAAGCAGGCACATCAGGTGAGGGCAATGCTTAACTTCCCACAAGAAGGCAACAGCAGACAATGTCTGGTATTAAGTAAGGCTTCGAAGAGTACCTCTTACAGTGGAGCTAGTGGATTTCACTAAAAAACTGGATGTGATTTCAAAAAAGCTGCATCTGCACAACTATCTTCGCAGTCTCACCTTAGACCTACTTCCTAATATTTAAGAAGCTTTTGATATTAGTATAACATTTGCAAATGTCAATTTTGATGAAAGTCAAGGTGACTATTTACTTTCCAGATACATCTACAGTCGTCCTCCTAAAATTTAATCAAGAAGTTTTTTTTTTTACTTTGCTTCAAATATGATTGTAAATGCACTATTTTCTATTTGAAGGACAAATTATGAAAAAAGAATGTGGAACAGCTAACTAGGATAGCATTCCTTTCTTCCTGATAGCTCAAAGACAGCATTTGTAATATATTACAAAATCCAATACAATGAGCTTCTAATGTTTGATTCCCTCTACAGTACACTGATGCAATGCTTAGTAAACAAAAAAATTGAGAGTGCTAAACACACATTTACTTAGTTATTTACTGACTGAATTTTCATAGGTTCATAAGTGTTTACTAAGTTAAAAACTACAAAGGGCCCTTTTTAAGCCATGCATCCCAAATCTCTGACGATTTCTGATTCCCTTGATAAGTGGAAGCACGGGTCTGGGAGATGAACCATTTATAGGTTACCTGTTTGCATCAGAGACATGGGTGCCAAACCAGGGATGAATTTCCGGTTTCTCATCCAGTTGTCCAAGTTGCACTTGAATTCGCTTAGGGAGGAACTCTGCTTCACATGGATGGGGAGCCTGTTCCATAGTCTCTGGGATACATACCTCTCTCCAGCAGGTCCTATTAATATCACAGGCATGGTTTAAGTCTTTAGAATGGGTAATTCTGGTACTGTTTGTTTTGTGGATATGCAGGTCCATCAGAGTGGGGTCTCACAATGCCCTGTATGCCAGGCATAGGCCTCCCCTCAAAAGCCTCAAAAAAAGGAGACAGAATACAGGGATAGGGCCTTGTGACGGTATGCATAGGACATATTATCTATGCCCTGTATTCTTTTAGTGAGAAATCTCTGTGGACATTCTAGTTGTTGGATATACCTGGTTAAGTACATACTAAAGGGGGCACTGTACTCAATGATAGGTCTGATGAATACCGAATACAGTGGAACAATGACTTCCTTGGACTTAGATGCCCTACATTTGTTTATAAGTTGCCCAACATAGAATGATTTCCTCACCACTGTAGACATAACTGAGCAGTCCTTTCAGAGAAAACTAGATAACAGGAATCCATGTTACAAAACATGCATTATGTGTAAGGCAGAATCATAAACAATTTTAAAAATGTAACGAAGAAATGTTCTGGAGTTGTAAAAGAAGCACTGGGAATGCAGCTGTTTTTGCTTGTCCAGTACAGTTTATAGATTAACTTTACAGGAGTTTTATTAAGGTAGCAACGTAAGGTTTAAACATACAGCATATGCACAGAGATGTTCATTCAATATGCACCATAGGAAGTTTAGTGAGCCTTTCTGAAGCATTTGTAGCAGTTGAACCTGTAAGATGTCACTTGAGTATGGGATTTACTTCCTGAGCACTGCTGAGAGGTTAATGGCAAGCTGAAGGAGGGGGCTCAAGAAGGAAGGGCATTCTGTCTAAGAAGGAGAGGAAGAGAGTTAGAGTAATTCATGCAAAAAGATGGCAAGGCAAACAAAGAAGAAGGTAAACAATAACAAAGTAGCTGGTTCCTAGAGTGACACTAAGTCAAAAAAAAGCTCGCGCCCATTTTCCATTTAAAATGTTTAATCACTATAATCAAAAAGAAATAAAAAAAATGCTTCTATAAAAACTGACGTTAACTGAAAATGCAGTAGCTGTTAAAGTGAAGTGACAGTAAGCAGAACAGCCCAACTTATACCATCTATCATTCTGTCACTCTAACTGAAAAAAAATGTCAGCCCCATTAGATATTCTGTCTGCATGTCTGGGCTATATATATATATATATATAATATATATATATATATATATATGTATATATCTATATTAAAATACAGCCTAAACAAATGAGCTGACACTTCGTTCTGGAAACAGGACCTCATGATGTGTGACATTTTTACTCCATATTTTCACCAGAGCCTTTCTTATGATAGTTTATCATTCTGACAGCTAACACTTTTCAGCTCATGTTTAAAATCATTTTTATGACTTAAAAGGTACTGTTTCCATTTCTGCATGAAGTTTCTTTTAACCTGTGTGTCAAGTAGTTAATATATGCTGTGCTGTGAAGAAGTTCACAAGAAAACACTGCTGCAAATATAGCATGGTTTGCAAAATCGTCATCAGGCCTAGCAAAAAACATTTTCTTCCCTACCTTTAATAGACTGGAAACCCACCCAGACATCCTCCTTGTTTTAGCTCAACATACTAATTTGCCTGGATGTAACTAGATCATGGTGGCTTGAAACAGATTACGTGGGTTATCAGAGAATGAATTAATGAATAAAAAGCCAAACAAGGACCACACACACTTCCACTTCTGAAAATTAATTCTATTGGTAGAAGATCCAGCATGCAGAAGTAAGTTTGTTGTCCACCCTGCCCTATTTCCTGTAGAAAGAGTAGTTGTCTTAGCATAACCATAGTAACCATAGATGTCCTTCTCTTCCATGTTGCAGTATTCATAACTTGAGGGATTCCCCGCCTAGGCGACCTGAAAGTCTGGCCAGTATACGAAAGACTTAAACTACTGCTAGACACGTGCGACACTGCACGGAGGATGCAGCTGACATAGGCCATAAAATTGATGGTTGCATGTACCATCCTAAATGCCCAAGTCAGAACACCAAACCAAGGATAAGAGGTAAACCAAATATCATCCAAAGGAAAACCATGAACCATGGGGTGAGGTGGGTGGGATAGAATAATGGAATATGGAAGAGAACAACATATATGGATATGGTAAGACTTTACACAACTATTCTATGCCCTTCTACTCCCATGTTACAGTATTCATAACATGAGGCAGAGTACCATAGCTCATGAGTGGGAAAGGGAGGTTGGAGCAGAGGAAGTCTTCATGAAACCATGCAGAATTACCCTGGCAAAACCCGCTCTGGATTTCAAGATAGAGTCCAATTTGTAGTTTGGTGAAGGTGTGGACAGAGGACCAAGTAGCTGCTTCCAGGATAGAGGCAGTGTCTAGACCATTGAAGAAGGCCCAAGGGGAGAATACAGCTGTAGTGTAATGGGCTTTAAATGAGGAAGAAAGTGTTTTCCCCAAGACACGTAGCAGAAAGAAATGGCCCTAGGCGGAAATAGTCTGTTTAGAGACAGGTTTTCCCAGCACCCTGGACTGAAAAGAAACAAACAGTTGCTCATACATTATAATTGATTTGATCTTGTCCAGGTATAATCTGAGTTGTCTATGTACATCCAAGGTGTGAAGCACCCTTTCGCTTGTGTTTCGAGGAGTAGGGAAAGAGGTAGGTAAGTGAATAGATTGGTTAAGGGACAAGCCATTAACCACTTTAGGTATGTAAGAAGGGTTGGTACAAAGAGACACCCTATCCCTGTGGAAAATTAGAAAGGGCTGTTAAACTATTAAAAGCTTGAAGTGATGGCTACCAGTAAAACAATTTTCCATGTGCAAATTTTCAAATAAGATGAAGCTGCAGGTTCACAGGGTGTCTGTGTCAGTTTTTCCAGAACAAATTTCAAATCCCAAGGAGGAGGGAACAGGCTTCCTAGCAGGTCTGATGTGAAGGATGCCTTTTAAAAAAATTAACTTCTAGCCTAGAAGCTAAAGGAGGAGATAAAGGCAGACATGCAGAAATGGTTACTAAGGGAGCTTTACATGAAGAGTAAGCCAATCCAGCCTTGAGCAGTTCACACAAATAAGAGAGGACTAGGGCTATATCCACTGAAAATGGATGTTGTCACCCGTTAAGACACCAGATTGAGGACCTCTTCCATTTGGATAAGTAGGATCTCCTTTTATTGGATTTCCTGGCCTCCTGCAGGACTAGAAGCACGCCCTCAGAGTAAAGGTGTCTGAAAGGAATCAGAAGCCTATCACCCAGGGAGTCAGATCCAGAATTGCCACGTGGGTGAATAACAGATCCCTTATCTTGTGTGAGAAACACCACCCTGTGAGGTAACTTGTGATGATTGCCCTTGGCTAATTGCAGAAGAAGAGGGAACCAATTTTGTCTTCACCAAAAGGGAGTCACCAGCAAGATTTTTGGGTTGTCTTGCTGAATCTTCAGCAGGACTTTCTGATAAGTGGGAAGGGGGGAATGTGTAGAGAAACAGCCCCTTCCATGAGAATGATAGGGTGTCCACCTTCCATACAAGACGATGTGGAACTCTGGCACAAAATTTTGGAAGTTCTATATACAGGGGGGAGGGGAAAAGATCTACTTGAGGCATACCCCACCAGTGCAGAATGTCCAGAAACACATCCCTGTGGATCATCCATTCATGGGCTTTTGTCATGGACCTGCTCAGTGCATCTGCTAGAACATTTTGAGCTGAGGGAATGTAAACAGCTGTTAATGTGATCGTTGCTTGTATGGCAATCTCCCAGAACTGGAGTGCTAACCTGTAGAGTAGGTATGACTTTGTTCCTCCCTGTTTGTTCACATACCAAAGTACTGTGATGTTGTCTATAAACAGTTTCAAGTTACCTGGTTGAAGAGATGAATGGAAGACTCAAAGGGCAAGAATCAGAGCCCTCATCTCTTTGATGTTGATGTGTTGCTTCATAAGTGAAGGAGGCCACTGGCCTTGGACCTTTAGGTTCCTCAATGTTGCTCTCCACCCCAGGTCTGAGGCATCTGTAAACAGCTCCTGAATTGGATGAGGTGGCTGAAGGGGGAGTCCTGGATTTTGAGATATTTGTTGAATCCATCAAAGCAATTCCTTCTTCAGGCAAGGTAGGAGTGGAAGGACAAACTCCAGAGGGTGAGCATGTTGGGACCAGAGTGATTTCAAGTACCACTGAAACTTCTACATGTGAAGTCTGGCTAAGGGCAGCACTGGTATAACAAAAGCCATGAACCCTAGCATCCTGAGGAACACAGTGACTCTGTCAGTGAGGTAAGAGGAAGCAACTGCTGGAAGTCAAAACAGACTGCATTTTCCCAAAGGTAGAAAGGCCATAATAAGGTCGGTCCTTATCCTGCAGCCCAGAAAAGCCTGATATTGAGAAGTTGTAAGGGAAGACTTGTAGTTGATAGTGAATTCTAGGCTTAGGGCAAGGAGATGGTGGTTTGAAGGTTCTGTTGCAGGATATTTGGATGCCTTGCTTGAATAAGCAAGTCATCCAGGTAAGGGTAGATAAGAATTCCCTGCAGTCTGCAGAAGGCAATGACAGAAGAAAAAACTTTGTGAATACCCTTGGAGCCGTAGAGAGTCCAAAGGACAAAGTACAAAACTGAAAATGAGGAAGCAACAGAAAACTGTAAAATAAATTCCTGAACAGAGTGTGAATGAGAATATGAAGGTATGCATCCTTGATGCCTAGGGAAACCAGAAAGGCCTGAGGGAGCAAAAGGAACAACAGAGTTTGTAGAGTCAGCATCCTGAAATTGGAGACTTTTAGAAAAAGATTGAGCTGGGATAAGTCTAAAATTGGTCTCCAAGGACCATCTTTCCTGGGGACTAACAACATCCTGGAATAGATGGAACTAAATGTATGGTCACCTGTGAAATCAAATCTTGAATCATGGAAAAAGATGGAGCTGGTCCCTTGGGGGTGGTGGGATGCCCATGAAAGGAGATAGGGATTTCCAAATCATAAAATATCAGTTTTGGACAAGAGACAGAACCCATTTGTCTGTGGTTATGCTTGTCCAAGAACAGAGGAAATGAAAAAGGCACTGAGAAAGAGGAATTTCTGTGAGTATGGGCAGGTAGTCACAGACTGCCTTTCTTGTCCGGAAAGGGGGGCTTTTGTGCTGAGACCTAGGTTGAGTCTACCTGCGTGTACCTTTCTTGTTAGGTTGAGAAGGAGCATGGGTCTTTTTCTTTATAAACTTTGTCTTGCAGGGATAATTTCAGTGGTATTTTGGAACTGGGGAAATAGAAATATGTTTCAGTTCATGCATTTCTTTGCCCTTCTCTTTTGGGGATTTGAAGAGGGCAGCAGCAGCATTTGCACCAAAAAGGGCGGAATTGTCCAGCGGTGCATACATGAGGTTTGTCTTGAAATCATCATGCATAGAATGCAATCTCAGCCAAGAATAACTCCTGAGAACAGATCCAGATGCTGGTGATCTAGCAGAGACTTCAGCTGCAGCACAACTGCATTTTATGGAGTGTCTAGTAACTTGAAAAGAAAATGTCAGAAGGGAAGAGAGTTGTGACTTGGCTGCAGAGTCTGGAAGATCAGTCAGCAATTTTGAAGCCTGGAAAAGTAAGGCCAGAATATACTTAAACATATGTGTCTGACAATTAATGGCCCTAAAAGCCAGAGTAGAAGAGGTGTAAACCTTTTCCCCAAGCCTCTCCATCATTTTACTGTCTTTACAAGAGGGCAAAAGGGTAGTGGAGGGCAGCAATCTAGAAGGTATATCTGCAGATACTGAAATCACAGCTGGATCTGCAACAGGGCATCAGAACAGATAGTTACTGTCCCCAGGGACTTAAAACCTGTCTGGCCTTTTGGGTGTAGGAGGTTGAAAATCAGGGCTTTTGGATGCTGAAAGGAGGGCATGCTGAAAGGCTGGTAACACAGGTGGGATAGCAGAAGGGGAAGGAGAGTCCATTTGTAAGAGGTCATAGTACCTATTTTGCACTTCAGAAACGTGGGAGCTTTCCCATTTGAAAAAGTCCCTCATCCTAGAGATGGCTTCTCCAAATGTAATATCCTCCTCAGGAGAGTCCGCACCATTGGAGTCAACTTCAGGGAAAGCATTACCTGGGGTGAGTCAATTTGACTTCATACCCGCTTTCCTACTACCTTGTCATTTTTCTCACCCCCCCCAAAAAAAAAACCTACTCTCCAGCAACTGATTTATTTAACCCAGCTGAAGTTTCATCATTGCTAGCTTTGTTTAGCTTTCAAAGCCAAGATCTCAATGCCTTTTAGCGCTAAATCAGCGTTTTAGAATTAGCATACTACTGCACACAACTCCAGTAGCTATTTATATTTTCCTTCCTAATAAAAGCGAATAAATGCTACACCAAAATGCCTCCATTCGCAGCAAACCACATCACCAGCAACGTCTCAGAGTTTAATCCAGATGATTTTTTTACACATGCACAACCCCCCCCCCCGAAAATATGCTAAGAACATTAGATATTCTTGCACCCTTCAAAAAAGTCACACTTTTATTTAAAAAAAAAAAAAAAAAAAAATTCCATAACTAACAAAAATGAATAAAACTACATCTCAGACTCGGAAATCCTATAATGCGAACATGTAAATGAGCATTTGTGTCAATCACGCAGTCCACACAGTCACCCCAAACAAATCCTTACATCATCCGCTCTACACAGAGGAACATTTACAGAGCCTACTAATGCAAAACTTTCTGGTTACTCGTACTGTAATCTACCCACCATCCCTCCGCTCTCCAGAGGCCTTCACAACGTGCTGTACTTGTAATATAAAAACTCCAGCTTTCCCACACTATGCTTTCCACAACCCAGCCCCTTCAATTAGCAGAGCATAACCTTAACTATCGTACTGGAGAACAGATTTAAGAAGAACCAATAAAACAAAGCACACCAGCTACTCCTACTGCAGAAATAAAATGGAGCACACTAGCTACTATTACTACAGAAATAAAATGGAGCACACCAGCTACTACTACTGCAGAAATAAAACACACAAATACCAGCTACGACTACTGCAGAAATAAAAAGGAGCAGACCAGCTACCGTGGCAGGCTTGATGTGATCAGGTATTTTTTTTCCATGCACTTTTGTGTTTAAATAGAGTGTGATGCACACGAGTCCTTACAGGTCTTGCAGCTGTAAAAGTGGGGGGTGCTCCCTCCCCCCTCGCTCTATGGTTCCGGCACCTATGTTGTGATTATCACAATAGGAACAGAATGGAGAGGTGGTTGGGTATATTTTATTTATAATGACTGGAGTGAGATAGACATTATGAAGTATCAGGATCTGTGCATAAAGTTTTTTAAGGGGAATAAGTTTGGAGGTAAGTTGGATCGCTTGAGTTATTTGTTTGTTTGTGACTGAAGGATTGAATTTCTTCCAGTAACTAGAATAAATAACTTCTTTTGCATTTTGATTGATAGATTTGTCAGACAGCCTTTTTTTGTTTGAGGATAGGAGGTTCCACATGGTTTTGCAGGCGTGAATGTCATTTGCATTGATATCAGGATTGTCTATGATATATCGGCTAAGGTCTCAAATTTGCCTTAAAATGACTGCACAGCTTTTAGGGAGCTTTAATTGTGTTCTCATTTCAGTGATAGTATTGTTCTTGAAGGGAAATATAGCAGAGATGGTTAGTTTCTTGAGGAGGGGATAACTGTTTAGGTTAATCATGCTGTTATTCATTTTGAGATTGGGGTTAATAGGTTGTAGGGAAGGTGAATGCATAATATAGGTTTAATGATTTGAACATCCTTTGTATGATAGTGATTTTATGTTTAATGATTGGGTATATTTTAAGATTTTTTAAATTTTCATTGTAAAGGAAAGGGAGGGCTCTGGGGTTATGGATAGTGTTTTGATATAGTTGTGTAATAGTTTGACCCAGGTTGGAGACCGTTGTTGTGGTGAAGGGGTATAGTCGGCTATTGTTATTAGTGTATTACAGTTTATGATATCATAGTAGAGTTTAAAGTCCGGCAGCCCGAACCCTCCATTGTCTTTGGTATGTCAATTTATTATAACTGATTCTGACTGATTTGGGGACCCAAATAAATTTGGAAATTTTGGAGTGAATGGTTTTGAAGAGTTTTAGGTTGATAATGGTATTGGAGGCATTAAATATATATAGAAATCTGGGTAAAAGATTTATTTTGATTATGGCTATTTTAGCCAGGAATGGAAGTTGAAGTTTTGTCCATCTGCCCATATCATCTTGTATGTCTGACCAGAGATTAATAACGTTATTTGTATATGATTGTTTAGGATCTTGGTGGAAGGATATTCCTAGATATTTTAATGAATGGTTAGTTTTAAAAGCAGCTGCTAAGGAGTATGTGGGAAGCTGACAGCGGGAGTTAATAGAGCATTTTGTAAAATTCTTGTGATGAATTCAAACCTCATTCACTTTATTTATGGTGACCCACATAAAATTTTCAGTTTTTCTACATGGAAAAAAAAACTAGCATGAGATCCAAAAGTCATAACACTTGTAAGCAAGTTACATAAGTTCATAGGTGTTGTGAAGACTGGACAAAGATAGGCGAAGGCTGCCAGCCTAGTCAAATAGAATTTAATACATAATTCTATTATTTGTATAAATAAATGTAAAATACAGGTGTGTGTTTTTAAATGAAAGAAAAACACTGTAAAATGTGAACTTCAAGATTGTTACAACATTGCCCCGTTGCTGCAAAGAAAAACTAAGCCAAGCCTTTCAAATGTGTCAATTGAAATGATTTTATGACATTCTTTGATCTTTAAAGTTGGTTCCGGTCAGGCTGGCTGAAGACATTCTGTCTATTGTGTTAACTAAGGACTAATTGCTAGAGTGTATATGCGAAATGCCTTTTAATGTTGTATTCTCCTGTGCAGGTGTTAGCTTGCTAAATAATGTAAATGGAGTTTCTATTAGCCTGGAAACTCAGTGCAAGTGTCAAAAATGATGTAATCTGGGGAGGACCCAGAGACATGTTTGTGAGTAATGTTTAGATACTATTTCTCACAAGAGACAAGAAGCATTTTGACTTTGGACATCTAACCCAGCACTGCCTATGCTCTTTATGTATGTAAGAAGGATTGTAGCACTGTGTTTTCTCTTAAGATTAGTTAGAGATTAGAATGTTAGATTAAGTATTTTTCTGTGTAATCAGATCTTTCCTACGATATTATTTTAAGCTTCTGTGTGATCTCTGAACTCTTAGATATCTCTGTGGTGTAGTAGTTTTGTCTTGTGTTTTAATTATTTATTATTAAATATTTTTAAAACCTTCTACCTGTGGCTGGTTTGTATAGAGATAAGCTCTAAAGTACATTGCATATTTATATAGAGTTTATTGTAACAGACCACTCTGATAAGCCTTAGACTGTACAGTCACATTACCACTGGATAATAATATTGCACAGCAATAATTGGACACCCTTTTAAGGGTCTTTTACTAGCTGATATTATTAGTTGGGTGGTGGCAGTAATTACTACTGTACAGTCTGGGTAAAGGGGCACAGCTGGAGGATCTGTGTCAGTCTTTCCCAGGAGTGTCTGTGAAGTTGTATAAATACTTATCTCAAAGTGTGTGTTGTGTCAGCTACTTGGCAGGGACATGAAGCATTGGTTGGACAGAGAGGGTGCTGGAGGTTTTAGCTTGCCCAGTTAGGCTGAGACCTGGACCCTATAACTGTGTCAGTGGGGAGTCTTATTGGGGACCTGGTGAGCAAGGGAGCAACCAGCCCCAGACTGACTGTGAGCTCTGTGTGCACTTAAGGGAACTTGTACTTTACTGTGTGTATTAGTTATCCTTTCCTCTTCTAGGAGACGACCTCCCTGGTGTTAGTGGTGAGGACTGAGGCTCCTTGATTGCTGGGCCAGGGCACGGACGTCACAAGTGTAAGGCCTTTTTAAACCTAGCCACGCATCTCAAACCTCTGACAAGTTCTGGTACTCTTGATAAGTGTAAGTGGGGGCTTGGGAGATAAAACATTTGCAAGCAGGGGCCTAGGAAATGAACCATTAGAGACATAGGTACCACACCAGGGATGAATTTCCTGTTCCGCAATGGAGTACCTCCATGTCGCACTATAAAACAGAACATGCAGGTGTTCATTCTATTCATGCAGTTATTAAGAAAGGAGAGAAAAAAATGTTATCTCACAGTTATTGTTTTTATGCTGTCATTTCTACCCATAATGGTACTTTTTTGGGTTTACATCAGATTATCCAGGGGTTTGGAAAGTTGATCATCATATGGTCAAGACCATATCATTGACTTTCCAAAAACATGTGGTTGTACTGAGACTGTGCTTCAGTGAGGATAAGAACATTTGCCTTTTACCCCAATGTATTGCAACCTCATAGTATATACAATTTGCAGGGAATGTGGATTGTGCAGTTCCCCCAAATGGGGGTGCAGGGGTGATTGCCCCTGCCAAAACACAGATTTTATTATTTTTGCACTGTTTGAGTTTTCAGAAAGTTGATAATATGGTCTTGATCATATGTTTGACTTTCTGAACACGTGATAATCGGTTATATATCCCAGTTTTTCTTGCTTGTTTGTTGAAGCTGAAATGTTGTGGTGTGATATTAAAACACACTTTTAGAACCAAGTTAGAAGCAGAAGTAGAAGTTCTACAAGTGACATGTTTATTTTTTGCACAGTAATCTGATTTTTTGTTTGGATATTCTCAGGTATCCTCTGAAAAAGGGCAATGCTCAATACAGCTAAAACATTGATAAAAATAAATAAATACATAAAAAACAAAGAATAAGTACTCAGTTATGCAATCAAATGACTTCTCAAATTCTCTTTCAGAGGAGACAGAAAGATGAGATGAGCGGATCAGTAGGTGATTTTCCAAGAGACCAGGTAAAACAAATAAAAGATAAGGAGGATGAGACCCCGTGTTTGCGATTCCTGTTTTCTAATCCACTAGCAATGTGAACTGCAGACTCTAGCACAAAACAAACACAATCACACCAGTAACAATACATAAGAATGATAAGAAGGAGAGGGCATGTCTGCATAATGCACAACTGAATTATATTACGCAGCAGAGTGAAGGAAAATGCTGTATGCTCTCTTTTGGAGTAACACAGAAAAATATTATGTATTTAAGTTCTCAGGCAGGGGGAAAATGTTCGGAGATGAAGACCACTATGATTCATTTTAAAGCAGAAAAATATTAGCCAGATAATTATTTATTTTGTATTGTATTACTTTCTCATACCTGCCAGATCCCTTTTTCCTCTTGATTCTGGGGATCTGGCCATGCCATGCCATCATTCATGGCAAGTTTGAGTTTTATTTTTTAAACAAGTAAAAGGAAAAACAGAGGTTATGTGCATAAAACCTAAAGGGATCTCACAGTTCCAACTAAGTTTATTATAAGTAAGTTTATTTAACAATTTCTTCTATTCTGCTTTCTCAGAAGGGAAACTATAAGTAGAGATGGTCTCATCTACCCCCCATCACGATCACAAATCAGCTGGTATATAACAGTGTAAGCTTTCAGAACCCCAACGTCTACACATAGAGGCTGGCTCTGAATAATGAACATCTTCAAGGAAAACAAAGTAGTAGAATCTTATTCTGCCGAGATTAATCTAGAAATTTAGAACTGCATTATTCATTTACTTATTTACTTCCTTTGTTAATCAGATGGGGGGGGGGGTGGAACACAAAACCAATAAATCCACAGCCCAGGCCAGTTTGTCAGCAAATGCATAATTTACTGACATAAATGCCTAATGTTCAGCAACATATTACAGACTACAAAGGGTTAAGAACATTGCAAACAGTAAAGATTACACATCCTGCATTAGTACATTAAGGAATGGCAACCTGTAAAACTTTCTTATCTTATATGAAGGTAATGCGTTAATCTTACCAAGAACTAAACTGAATGACTTTCTGTGAATTCGTGCTTGTAGTCAAATGGAGATTCTTATTTATTACTTTTATGCATGTCTGTATTACTTAGTCTGTATCAAAGCAAGTACATTTATAATCCTCATTTATAGATTGTACTCATTTCTAGAAATTTGCCATCATCGTCCAGCATATTAGCAACTTTCTTACTTTTTTAATTTCCCCAAGTCTTCTGAGTTTCTAATACCATAATGGGAATGGATCCCATTCCTAAGTCAAAGTACGATTAAAGTTCATGATATTAGTACTGTTTCAGTCTTTGATGTTAGCCAGAAGCGTTCTTCACAGCACCTGCAATGTGCCCAGTAATGACTCCTCCTGCTATTCATATGGAGTTACATGTATCGGTAACATATCCAAGTATGACTGTAAATTCTTTTTTATAAGACCCGTTGCTCCTATTACTATTGGAACTGTCTAGGTATCCTTTTTCCACATTGCCCTCATTTCTACCAGCAAACTGGTATTTTATGACTTTATGTCTGTACGTAAGACTGAAAAAAATATTCCCAAGTGAAACAGACTGCTCAGGAGCCACAAACCAAGGGTGAAATGTTTATTTAAGCTTTAAGTGAATACAAATCAGCTTTTCATCAGTAAGACTTCTTTAGAATATGACAAAAAGCTGATTTGTATTCACTTAAAGCTTAAATAAACATTTCACCCTTGGTTTGTAGCTCCTGAGCAGTCCGTTTCACCTGGGAATATTTTTTGGTTATTAGTTCTCTTCGTTCCTGGTTCCTCATTTGACTTGTGGTTATGTGCGTAAGACACTGCAGTCACTGGGTATAACAATTTCAATGATCAATGCAACTTTTGTCTTCTTTTCATGAACTGCTATATCTGGTTTTCTCACATACATTTTTGAACTGCTGGTAATGGATGATCCCATGTGTACAAACTTCATCATTTTCTATAATGCATTGTCACTCATGTTTCCAGTATTATGCATTTTAGTATACAATCCTTATGCCATCAGAGTATCACAACCAGCAACAAAATGAGTGAATGTTTCCAATTCTGTTTTACAAAACCTACATTTGTTTCTCCCATATGTTCAATGGACTTTGTAAACCAATGTGCACATAGTCTACTATCTATATAAAAATATCTATAGTTTTATCTCTGAAGCATGCCTGATTACCAGAAAATTAATGAGTGAACACTTTGTAAGAAAAGTCAAGTTAAAACAAACATACATACACACACACACACACACACACACACACACACACACACACACACACACACACACCAAGAAAAAAACAGAAACTATTATGCATTTAGTTTCTTTTGTCTTTATAAAACCCTAGAGTCATAACATGAAACAACCTCATCAAGTACAGAGAATACCCATTTCAAAGAGTTACATTTTCAAAACTGTTCCTCATAGGGAGCTAGATAAAGGTCTCATAACTGAGAGGTTTTATCTCAGTTAGCCATGAAAGGCTTTAATCAAACTGATATCTATCCCAGATTAATCAAACTAGTGAAGAGGTAGACTACAGCAGTTTTGTAGAAAAAAAAAACATTAGCTCTGTCCTCCTCAGGTTCAGTAACGCAATGAAGAGCTCCAGGGGTCTATGTGTGCTGAGTTACCTTCAACATTCACACAATAAGAATGTCACAACTCCGAAGGTATAGGCAGAAAGACAAAATACTCAAGGTGACCTGATTTCCATTAGCCCTTCTGTAATATGCCATGAATGACTTCAATTCTTGGGGATTGCAATGTATTAAAAATGGACCGTGAGATCCAATATGCCATCGGTCTGGAGCAACAGCCATCCTTTAAAAAGAATGAAGGAAAAACAGGTCATTGGTCGCTTAAGTGAGAAGAAGTTCTGTAGCTCTGCATAAGACTAATGGTGACCTCTACATGTAAAACGTCTCATGGTGCCACCTTACAGGGTTACCTGCAGTGAGCAGGGAGTCACTGTATATTTTATCAGTGTGACCAGTCACTGGAACATTGTGGTGCATTCTGGAAAGTGTGCTTTAGGATACAGCATTCCTTTGCAATATTCAGATAAAGGCAACAAAAATGGTACATTAATACAGTTTATACAGAGAAAGGCTGGTGACAGTGTCTAGGATTTTCTCAGCAATGGATAGAAGGGGTCTGGTTAATATAATATAGGCATTTAGGCATATGCAAATGGTTAAAAAGGCTGGCTATATCTAAAATCTCTGGATATCAATCCACACTCAAAACAAGAGCCATTTAAAGAACTTCTATGTCAGAATAGTCTAGAATATTACATGGATTTTGTAAAGGAATGTTCTGCCTTATGGTCCAGGTCATGCTGAAAATGGATCAAGGACCAACCCAATTACCCAGTCAACAAAGAAAATAAACTGGCTGGGTCTCACTATTTTATATGTGTTGCGTGTATATATAACACACACACAAAAAGTTCCACCCCAAAACCAGAGGGTAGTGGAAAACTAATTTTATTTGTGAAAATTCATAAGTGGTAATGTTATTGTAACATTACCACTTATGAACTTTCAGAAATAAACATTAGTTTTCCAGAAGTCTCAGGTTTGGAGTTTGACTATTTTTCATGTGTGGATATCTGTAGTGTTCATGCTCCAGTTTTCCCATGCACATTTGTTGTGGTTGTATAT
Source organism: Protopterus annectens (assembly GCF_019279795.1). Lineage (NCBI taxonomy): Eukaryota > Metazoa > Chordata > Ceratodontiformes > Protopteridae > Protopterus > Protopterus annectens. The sequence continues at coordinate 1,335,640,901 of NC_056739.1, forward strand.
GTGACAAAGGGAAATACTGCCAACCCAGCTATCTAGAATTTTGTACATAATTCTATGTCATTTGTGAAAATTGATATGATTTATACAGAAATGTATGTAAAGTACCGAGCTAAAATGTAACCACGGCATGCCCTATTGAACTAGAACATGAATGTACCTGCACTACTGTGACTGTTTAAGTGTATATGGAAACTGGAACACAAGAGGTTAACTTGAAAAAACCTGAGAGAGAATAGTTGAAATTAAATTGTTTCATAACCATGTAATAAAAGAGAAGTTATCTTTCAGTTTCAGTGCAGTAACAGAGATGATGTCTAGAGCTAGAAGTTTTTGTATTGTCTTGAAAGAGAAGTAATTACTAGGTTTAAGATGTAGAAGTCTTTTATTGTTTTATGACTTCCAGGCTCTGGAAACATCTGAGAGATATGCATTTTTCACAGGGGAAATTCTGTAATTTCTGACAAAGGGAGTTTACCTTGGGGACTGAAGTCAGGCAACAAAAAGTGATGTCACCCAAGCTAACCCAGCAGTAATATCTGATATTAATTTAAGAACTCTCTCAGGGAGACTGTGCATTTTGTATTTTGTCTTTGACCTGGAAACATCCACCAACATCTGCACTTGCCTTGCTCTGTAGGTAAGTTTTTAGGGCATAGTAACTCTCAGATTCAGATAGGAATATAGTAAAGTACAGCATAGATGTTTTCTTTATTTATTTGAGACTGTCCTGCAATGTTGTTTTAAATATTTCCTGTGATTTTGAACTCTGATGTAACGGACTACTTACTGAGTATTGTCTTGTTCTTTTATTATTTATTACTAAATATATGTAAACCTTTTAATTGTGGCCGGTCAAGTTAGATATATTTAAGGTCTTAGAGTACTTGCATATCTATTTGGTGACACTGTACAGGCAACTCCTAAATAGCCTTGCTCTTGGTCAGACTACCGTTTGGATTAAGAGTAACATTATACAGTAGGATTGGGCACCCTTTGCTAAGGGTCTTAAATTAGCTGATATGAGTTGGCTGGTGGCAGTGAAAACTACATTACAGTCTGGGCAAAAGGGGGCATAGCTAGTAAACCTGTGCCAGCCTTTCCCAGGTGTGTGTGTGGGTGTTTGTAGATAAATCAAATCTCAAGGAGTGTGTGTGTCAGCTACTTGGGTAGGGACACGGAGCATTGGTTGGACAGAGAGAGTACTAGAGATCTTTGTTTGGCCACTCAGCTGAGATTTCAACCCTATAGCTGTGCCAGTGGGGAGTCTTACTGGGGATCTGGAGAAACCAGCCCCGGACTTACTGTGATCTCTGTGTGCTCTTAAGGGAAATTGCACTTTACTGTGTGTGTACTTGTCATGCTCTCAGTGTGTACAGTTGCCAGTGGTGAGGATTGAGGCTCCTTGATTACTGGGCCAGTGCAGGGGTGTCACAGTATATATATTATACACATACATACACACACACATATATATATATATATATATATATATATATATATATATATATATATATATATATATATACACACACACACACACACGCACAATATACAGGTAAGATACACACAGAAACATATGCATATGTACATACATACATATATAATATAAACAAAAGACTCAATCATATAATATGCTAAGCAAACATTAAGATATTAAAACAACATAAATGTTAACCTTCTGGAACTCTTTAAGCTGCAAAAAAAAAAAAAAAAAAAAAAACTGCAAGCATCTATGTCTTAATCCAGAACTTCCAAGATAAATGTCTCTGAAAAAAGTGCTTACTTTGTTTTTATTGCAAAAACATAATGCTCCAGAAGACAACCTTCTGTTGCGTTTATTTTATGGATACATAAACACACAACACATAACGGAATTACACACAGACAAACACACACACATTCAGATAACCACAAATAAATTTTAACTTATGGAGGATATTAAAAATGATTACAATAAAATAATCAATATAGACAGATATTTTTATGCATTACCTGCCTGGGCAATTGTATAAATTTTAGATTTAAGTTAGAAAAATGTCATCTTTGTCAAACTATAAAGCAAGTGTAGACAGAATTTTAACAGATGGTCTCTGAGCACACATTATCTAAAGTACCAATATATTTCTGCACTTGTTTCCTAAGCAGTTAGACACTGCATCCTCATAATATGCTAGGCAGGAAAGCAACGCTAAAGGAAAGCTTCCTCAGCCATTCGAAATCCCTACAGAGGCAATTTGTGGAAATGGTCTCAATCAAGAAGCCAAGTGAGGTATCTGACAGGTCTGTTGGATAAAGTAATACAACAAACTTGTGATTTAAGAGCTGAACCCAGAACATCACACAAATCCGTTTGTTGAACTGGGTTATATTCTTCAAACAGAATGAAGATTTTTCAGGTCAGTACATGATGAGGCACTGTCCAATGCATCCTTTATTAAAAAAATGCATTTTACCATTTGCATATTTTAGTACAGTCCACTCTTTGTTTGCAGTTGTATTTAAACAGTAATTGAGAATACTAGGTGATTATACAGTCTGATCTGAGAAAAATGCATGCAGTTTAGGACTGTGTAATCATAAAGATGAAAAAGGACTTCTTTAACAATACTGTCTGCACACAACCTCTTTGGCCTTGAAACTGCAAGTTGCTAGATATGATTATTTTTTCAGTACAATTTCTTAATCAGAAAAATAAATCTACTCTTATTTAATGGAAGTTCTGCGGCTTATCATTGTTATTTCTCTGCTGAAGTGTCAAACAGTAATGGCAATGCTGTTTTCTATCTTTAAAGTAAACTGCGGTCCTTTCATAAATCAGTGGGGAATTTACAGTTGGAGGGGTAAGTCAATAACTTCAGCTGTTCTGAATTAGGTAAGTACTGAACTTCTGTAACTCAAAAGTCTCAAGATCTCAAGCAAAGTGAGATTTTTGATATGAGCTACTATTCCTCATTTAGGTTAAAAATAAATAACTGAATCTAACAGGCAATCTCTGAAAAATTATTCATCACTTTATAACTCAAATGTTCAGTAATTTAGTTTAAAGTTTACCACAGGATATTAAGGCAGTATAATATAATAATGCGGTGGTGGTGCTGCGGCAGCGTTGTCGCCTCACAGTATGACGTTGTCCTGTTAGATTCTCAGCTAACGCGTCTTCTGTGTGGAGACATGCATGAATGGGCGAACCTTCGTTGAAGGTTGTGTGTCAGAGCTGGCAACTCGGTACGTAAAAATCTACTGCCAATCATTAGCGAACCGGAGTTCCGCTGTGGCGACCCCTAAGCGGGAAAAGCTGAAAGATACAACAACATTTTGGGCGGCCATGGTTGTGCAGTGGTTAGCATTGTCACCTCACAGCAAGAGGTTCTCCAGTTCGATCCTCAGCTGGGGTGCCTTCTGTGCGGAGTCTGCATGTCCTCTCTGTGATCGCGTGGGTTTCCTCCGGGTGCTCCAGTTTCCTCCCACATCCCACAGACATGCTGTAGGTGGATTGGACACTCCAAATTGGTCCTAGGTGTGAGTGTGTGCATGTGTGTGCCTTCAGTGGAAGATTGGGTGCCGGGCTGGCAACTCGACACCGTAAAACTCCACTGCCAATCATGAGCAGACAGGTGATCCACTGTGGCGAAAAGCCGAAAGAAGAAGAAGATTAAGGCAGTATAATGCAAAATTCAGTTAAAATATAGAACCATAATCAGGTGATGAAAAGTACAGTTGTGTACACTTACCATAAATGTAGATGTTCGAGTGTATTCACTGTTGCAGTCATTACATTTGGGTAATCCTGCTGGCAGGTTGCCCTCAGCCGGCCTGAATTCCAAAGTCTTGGGTCCTGCGTCGGCTGCTGTCGCCCCTTCCCCTGATGTCAGGTTGTCAGGGGTATAAAAGAAGCAGCCAACGCCATTTTCTTTAGTTTTTCTTGCCCCAGATGTCAGGTGCCCCCAAAAAGGATTGCCAAATTTATATATGCATAATTACATGCACCAATATAAACTTTACCTTCATCTACAAGCAAATACACCACATAGGTTGTATAAATCAGAGAAGGAAAGATAGGTTCCATCAGAAGAAAAGGGGGATGGTGGGTGGGTAACCTGGACTGCAACAGTGAATACAATCGAATATCTACATTTATGGTAAGTGTGCACAACTGTACTATGTTCTTCGTGTTTCATTGTTGCCGTCATTACATTTGGATAGAGTCCAAAAGCTATGGTTGGGAGGCTGGAGCTAAACAGCATTAGGAGCGGCTATGAGGCCCTGCAGAACTGCAGTGGCAAAGCCTGCCCTGGATTTAGAGTAGAGTGGCAGATGATAGTGCTTTGTAAAGGTGTGCACTGAACTCCAAGTAGCAGCCTCTAAAATGTCCATGGTAGGTACTCCCCTGAGAAAGGCTGCTGAAGTGGCTGTAGCTCTGATTGAGTGTGGCCTAATGCCCTTAGGTACTGGCTTGCCATGGTGTACATAGCAGAAACAAATGCAGTGGGCTATCCACTTTGAAATAGTCTGCTTTGAGATAGCCTTTCCTCGTCATCCTACAGCATATGTCACTAGTAATTGCTCTGTCTTTCTGAAAACTTTGGTTCTGTCCAAGTAGAATCTAAGCTGTCTGTGTACATCCAAAGAATGCAGAATTCTCTCCCCTTGTTCTGTGGATTTGGATAAAAGGTTGGCAGGTGAATAGTTTGGTTGAGAGCCACACTGGACACCACCTTAGGCATGAATGTTGGGTTTGTCCTCAGAGAGACCCTGTCTGGATAAAAAATGATAAAAGGTTCCACAGCCATGAGTGCCTGTAGCTCTGAAACTCGCCTTGCAGAAGTTATTGCTAGGAGCAGAACTGTTTTCCAAGATAAAAACTTTATATCAGCAGTAGCAGCTGGCTCAAAAAGAGGCAGGGTGAGTTTTTCCAAGACATAGTTGAGGTCCCATGCAGGTATTGGTGATCTTTTTGGAGGTCTTAAATTTTTGGCTCCTCTGAGGTACTGCTTTAATAAGGGATGAGAAATGATTAGTGGCTCTACATTGTAATGAGCCGAAATGGCAGAGACATGAATTTTAATAGATGAAAAAGATAGGCCTTTGTCCAGCATCTCAGTTAAGTATTGCAAAATCTGAGGAATATTTGGCACAGATGTATCAGTTCCTTCTGGATGGTTCCAACCACAGAATCTCTTCCATTTTCCAGCATAAGATTTTCTAGTACTAGGCCTTCTGGCTTCCAAAATGACATCCATCACAGCTTTACTGAGAGGTGTGTTTTGTATGACTACATTATTCGCCATGCTGTCAGATTTAAAGTTCTGAGTTGGCTGTGCAGGATCTGACTGTTTTGCTGGGACAGTAGCTGAGGTATTTGAGGTAAGGTCCAAGCTGGGTATTGAGCCAAGCTCCTTAGTATTGGATACCAGTACAGGTGGGGCCAGTCTGGGGCAATCAGTATCATCTTTGCCCTCTCCTGTCTGACCTTTAGGAGTACCTTGGGGAGGAGAGGCAGAGGGGGAAATGCATACACTGATAGGTTTCTCCAGCTGAAAGATAGGGCGTCCACTTTCCATGCTTGTCTGTGATAAATCCTTGTGCAGAATCTTTTTAGTTGGTAGTTGTGAGGGGAGGCAAATAGATCTATGTCCAGGCATCCCCATTTCCTTGTTATCATGCTGAATACTTGTGGATCCAGGTGCCACTCATGGGGATCCATGAGGTTTCTGCTTAGTTCGTCTGCCAGAGTATTTTTCCTTCCTGGCAGGAACTGTGCCTGCAGATGTACTTGGTAAGTCAATGTTGTGTCCCACAAAGTCATGGCTAGTCTGCAAAGGGGGTAAGAATGTGTGCCCCTGCTTGTTTATATACCACATGACCGTGGTATTGTCTGTCTATCAGTAGGTGCCCTGGATGAAGTAGGTCCTTGAAGGCTGTCGGGGCATTTTGAACTGCTAGCATCTCGTTTTGATTGATATGTAGATGCACTTGGTTTGAAGTCCATGTGCCCTGAATGCATCTTCCTGCCATGTGGGCCCCCCAGGCATAATCTGATGCATCCGTTGTTAGTGTCTGCCTGGCTGGGGGTAATGTGAATGGCTGTCCCTTGTTTTGGTGACAAGCCTTTGCCCACCATCGAAACTCCTGTTGCAGGCAGGGAATGAGAGTAATCATAGTTTCCAGGCTGTGGCAATGTTGAGTCCAAACACTTTTTAGGTACCATTGAAGTTTCCTCATATGCAGTCTTGCATATGGAATTAGTAGGATGCAGGATGCCATGAAGCCCAAAACCTGCAGAATTTTTCTTGCAGGTAACTGGGCCTTTGTTGCCAACATTTTGAAATAGGTAGTCAATTGCCTTTGTTTGTCTGGCGTGAGATAAGCCATCTGGGCAGTTGTATTTAAGCTTGCACCCAGGAATATTATCTCTTGAGAGGGTACTAGTTTTGATTTCTTTTCGTTGACTGTGTACCCTAGGCATGTTAGAAGTCTTTTCACAAATGCCAGATGCTGTAGAAGAATGTCCTTTTCTCTGCTTGAATTAGACAGTCATCCAAGTAAGAATATATTTGTATTCCTCTTTGTCTGCAGAATGCAATTACTGGTGCTAGGAACTTTGTAAAGACCCTGGGCGCAGTAGATAAGCCAAAGGACAGTGCAGAGAACTGGTAATGCATTGAACCAGCCTTGAGGTATCTTCTGCATATTTGTCTGATTGGGACATGCAGATATGCCTCTTTTAGGTCTAAAGTCACAAGCCAAGTGTTCTTGCCCAGCATGGGCAGAAGCTGCTGCAAAGTCAGCATCTTGAATTTTGGTATATCCAGGAATGTGTTCAAAATAGATAGGGCCAGTATTGGCTTCCAGGCCGTGTCCTTTCTGGCTACCAAGAACAGTCTTGAGTAAAATCCTTGTCCCTGCTCTTGCTCTGGTACTTGTTGAATGGCCCCCATGGCCATGAGGGATGAGACTTGTTTTTGTGCCTCTGTCCATTGATTTTTTGGCAGATCTGGCCAGCCGTTTGCCTTTGGCAGGGTATGGAAATGGAACTTGTAGCCTTGTGACATGATATTTAGGACCCACACATCCTAGTTTATAATGTGCCAATTTTGAGAAAAAAGTGCAAATTTTCCCCCTAAGGGTGCTGTCAGGAGATAAGTGCTTGGTGCAGGCAGGGGGGAATTGGGGCCGTTTCCTGTATGGTTGTGATTTGTCTTCTCCAACTTTGGAGGTAGAAGCCCCCCATTGCTTTGAGCGGTATGAACCTTGTGCCTGGGATCTGCCTCTAGGGCATCTGGATCTGCCCCTTTGAGGTCTGTCTGACACAGGAAAGGACCAATTCTTTGTTGGCCAGTGTCTACTAAACCTAGGTGGCTGTACTTGTAAAACATCTTTGACCGTTTGCATAGCTTTGTCCTCCATTTTCTTTAACACCTCTTCTGCCTTAACACCAAACAAAGTATCATGCTGTAAAGGTGCATCTAATAGTTTAACTTTAACATGATCAGGCAGATTTTGTTCCTTTAACCAAGCATGCCTCCTAATTACAGAACCTGTAACTGCGGCCCTGCAGGAGGCCTCTAAAGAATCAAACCCACATTGCAAAGTATGCTTTCCAACTTGTTCAGCTGCATGCAATAAATCCTGCATTTCCTTGTTTTCTGCGCATTCAGAGTTTAACAACATTTTCTGTTTAAGTAATGCCATGACAGGTTGAAGATATTTGAGCATATGAAACTGACAGTTTAAGGCCCTTATAGCCAAGGTAGCAGATGTGTAAATCTTTTTTCCCCATCTATCCAGTGCCCTAGAATCTCTGTCAGAGGGGGTAGGATTTTTTGCAGCGGAAGCCTTATCTCCTTTGGGACCCTGAGAAATAGTTTCTGGGTCTGCAGCAGGGTTTTTAAAAAGGAATTTATGAGAGTCAGGAACCCTGTAATATCTGTCAGGCTTAACAGGAGCGGGAGGTAAGGAGTCAGGGGTAAGACTAGACTCCAAAAACACATCATCTACAATGTCTAACACAGGTGGGATGGCTAGTAGCTTGTGTTGAGGTAGTAAAAGGAAATCCTTGAGCCTCTTTTTAGATTCTGAAAAATCGTGGCTCTCCCAGTGGAAATGCTCCCTCATGGTATGCAAGGTTTCCCCAAAAGAATAGTCCTCTGGAGGAGAAGCTGAAGGTATAGATTCTTCAGCATCAGAATCCTCATATGGGGGAAGAGAAAATTCCTGATCAGAAGAGGAATCAGAAGAAATGGAAACCTGATCTGAAGATTCATAGTCAGTCTCTTGCCTAGGCCTCTTATCAGGAGGGGGATGGGAACCCCTGATCAAGGTAATCAAGTCTTCGGCCATTTTGAGCATCTGTTTTTTTGGGCATAAAGGCCTGACCACGTGGCTCTTGAGTTTGTTTCTTTGCTTTGGAATGTGCTTTAGTCTTTGCCTTTGAAGCTGAAGTCGGTTTGATGTAAAAGATGTTTAGGTCTGAATACACCCTCAGAAGCTGGTGCCTGCTCAGCGGCTCCGGACCCATCTGAAGGGATAATATCCTAGGCTCCAATACCTTGAGTTTCCACCAGCATGGCCGACTCCATGTGGGAGTTGGTAGCGACCTGTGACTCTAAAGTAGCGGGTGTCAGGGGCTGCGAAAGCACCTCACTGAGGACCGGCGACTGGCTTAGGAGAAGCTTTGTCGTCGGTTTTGGGCCTTGGTTGTCTATCTCTTTCCTTTTCTTTGTGTTTCTTGTGAACACCGGTAGTCGGATGGCTATCCGACGACATTTCTGGATAATTAAACCGGCGTCCAAAATAGTTTAAAGCAAAATCATACCGATGCTTAATAGTGCGTTGGTAAAATCTAGCACAAAACCGACAACCAGAAATAATGAGATCAGGGCCTAGGCAAGGAATACAATAAGAATGAAAATCCTTATGAGGTATTTGCTTCCCACAAGAAATACAATTATTAACTTTTTCTGACATCGGTCTGGAGCAAGAAAAAAGTTTCCCCAATGGGGTACTTAGCTTTATTGAAGACTTCGGATCTGAACCTCGAACACGAAAATCTTAGGAGTCGGCCGACCGGCACTTGCGAACTGTTTCTGCTTCGGGCACCGCACAGCAAGAAAGACTAAAGAAAATGGCGCTCGCTGCTTCTTTTATACCCCTGACGACCTGACATCAGGGAAGGGGCAACAGCAGCTGACGCAGGACTCAAGACTTTGGAATTCAGGCTGGCTGAGGGCAACCTGCCAGCAGGATTACCCAAATGTAATGACTGCAACAGTGAAACACGAAGAACATGCATGTATGCTATAGACTACTCCATATGCATCAGAATTTCCCACCATCAATCATGTCAAGGGACAAATGTATACATTAGGAACAGTGTATCTTGAAACTCTCTTACACTATGTTTGAAACACTCTATAATGATGCAGTATGTCTATAAAAATATCTTATGAATAATTAAAACATTCTCAGGCACACAATGTTTTCAGCCACTCTAAGTGAAAGTCAAACAAAGTAAACACCATGTGCATATTTGTAGCATGTTGTGCATGGGTGCAAGCCAACACTCCCTTGTCAATAAGTGTGCTCTGCAGTGTACATGACTGTACATTCTATGGCATAACTGCCCTTCTAAGAAGAGGAATAAGAAATACACATATGAAGGTAAAACATTTTTTACTTTTTACCATGAATTTTCATTTTGGCAGCAATTAAATCTGGTTTGGCCTCAGGTACTTTAATTTGTCACTGTAATAATGAAAAGTCATTCTGTTTACCTCTTTATAGAATTCAGCTGATGAACCTTCAGAAATAACCACTCCATAAAGCATCTTTTAGAGGCTCTACCCATTCTGTACCATCTTTCGCTAAGACTTTATCTTTTGGTGGCCTTACCCAGCTTTTATGTTAGAATATTAATTATACAGACTGCCAAAGTGAAAACAGTCTGACGTGCATCAGTTTTGATGTAGGTAGGTACACTCTAGTTTCAGTGTGGGATCACTTTGCACTCTAGCTACCCTGAGCTACACAGCAGACTACCTAACAAACAATTGTGTGTTTAAATCCTGGTGCTAATCTTTACAACATGGAGCTGAGGTAGCACAACTTGGGTGCTACAACTGACCATCCAGCAATACCACTTCCCTTCATTTATCGGATGTTTGTACTTATTTCACTGGGCTTAAATTATGAATTTGTTACAATTTTTTTAATTTATATTTAGTCATACCATGTGATGGTTTTGTGCAGTTTTTATACAATACTAATTGTATTAGAGAACATCAATAAGACTGATGTCAAATTCCAGAAGGGCAACTGTAGGTCCAAGCACCTGGTTTATCTTGCAAAATGCACTAAATCCCCATGTTTTTATGTTGGAAAAACCGACAGGTGCTTGAGAAATAGGATCTACGACCACAGTTATAGTATAAGAAAACAAGATGGAAATAATGCCCCATGGAAACATCTGAATGGAAGTGCTACATGTTCTTCTTTTCACTTTGGAATATTAGAATTGGCAAAACACAATCCCAGGGGTGGTAACATAAAGAAAATGCTGGGGGAGAAAGAGGCAAGGTGGCAGATCCGCTTAAATGCTTCTGTGCCCCCCCCCCCCCCCGGTATCAATGAGTATATATCTATTAAACCCATATTGGAAAACAGTAGTTAGTTACTAGATTTTTATGGTGGTATTTTTAAATAAAAAAAAAAACATAAAAATATTTATATTTATACATTTTACATTTTGTATATATATTGAATAAAAATAGACATAAAGTCACCTATATATATTAATTTCATAGTTTTTAATGAATTTTATTATTTTATTAATTGTATTAAATATTAGCTACTCAAGTCAATAGGGAGAATAGGAATTTAACACTAGCACTTTAAGAATTAATTATGGAGTTAATTGAATTGAATATGATTGGTATGAGCATGTATTTAAGAAAAACATTTTGTGAAGAGTATTGTTCTGATGAATTCTATTTTATTAGATGAAAGTGCTTAACCTGTATGTTTTTAAGTCAATAAACAGAGATAAATTGAGATTTTGCTGCCATTCCGTTCGTGTTAGTGTTTTATGCATGTTGTAACCAGGAACAGATTGGTTCATGTTACTTTATTTAGTTTGCATCACTACTGTTTTACTCCAGTAGTACTCTTTAATGCTATAACTCTTGAAATGTAAGGAATACACACGCCACTAATAAAAAATGCATGCCAAGTCTCTTTGGACACAGTGCAATAGAGGACATCACACATGTGATTAATTTCATTCTATTGTTAAGAGGAGCTTATTTTTGTTACCAGATGAGACAGTTTGATGCCTTTGCCCTCGTACATATCTTGTGCATAACCCCACATTGAATAATTATCTATTCCTGAGCATTGAACTTTATGTTGAGGTTTTATACTCCCAAGTGTTCCCTGAAAAAGGTCTACTGCTCAGTAAAACTACCTAGTTAACATATTTAAAATAAGTTATAAATAAATACTTACCTATAAACCATCCATGGACTGCCCAGACTTGAGCAATTACTTGAACATTGCTTTGACAGCATGCTGCTTACACAAGTTTCACATGAGGTATCCTTTTAGACACATTTTGTTACTAAAATTTCTTGGGTGGTATACAAAAAAAGAGTTCATATTTCTTTAGTTCATTTATTTGGTTAAAATAAACAATTTTCCAAATAAGTACTACAGCAGCAGAGTTTTATGACAATGAAAAAGTACAGTTTTGTACCTACCATAAATGTAGATGTTCGAGTGCTAATACAGCTGCAATAATCACAGATGGGTTTTCTGCCGTCAGGCGGTCCCTCGGTCTGCCGAATTCCAAAGTCTTGGTCCGGCGTCGGTTGTCGTCGCTTACTCTTCTGACGTCAGTGAGACCAGAGTATATAAGACACAGCCGACGCCATGTTCTTCAGTCTTTCTTGCCCCAAATGTCAGGTGCCCCCAGAAGGAAGTCAATACATAAATAATGCTTATATACATATACAAGCAAAGCAATATAATCCAAAATCAGTGGATGCAAGCAAATAAAACATAGCAGGATAACCCAGTCAGGTAGTATGAAGAGGTTGTTAGGCCCCATGCCTTTACCAAGTGGGGAAGGAGGGCGGGAAACCTGTACTGCAGCTGTATTAACACTCGAACATCTACATTTATGGTAGGTACAAAACTGTACTATGTTCATCGTGCATACAGCTGCAGTAATCACAGATGGGTAGAATCCCAAAGCTATGCATAGGGTGGTAGGTACTAGGAGGAACTGGGTTGAGCCAGAATGCCCTGCAAAATAGCAGTGGCAAAGCCTGCTCTTGTTCTGGAATATAAAGGCAGGTGGTAGTGTTTTGTGAAGGTATGTACAGAACTCCAAGTGGCTGCCTCCAAAATATCTTTGGTAGGAACTCCTCTGAGGAAGGCTGTAGAGGTAGCTGTGGCCCTGGTGGAGTGAGATCTGATACCTGTAGGAACAGATTTCCCATGATAGGAATAACAAAACCGTATGCAGTGGCCAATCCGCTTGGAAATAGTCTGTTTTGTAACTGGTTTCCCTTGAGCCCCTACAGCATAGGACACAAAAAGTTGTTCTGATTTCCTGAAGGACTTTGTTCTGTCCAAATAATAACGTAGCTGCCTATGGATGTCTAAAGAGTGTAGCAGCCTTTCCCCTTTGTTTTGAGGGTTGGGATAAAAGGTAGGTAGGTGTATGGCTTGATTTAAGGCTACCCTGGATACCCAATGAAGGGTTGGTACGAAGGGAAACCCTGTCCTGATGGAAAATGAGGAAGGGCTGCACCGCCATGAGGGCCTGTAGTTCAGAAACCCTACGAGCTGAAGTGATGGCCAGAAGGAAGGCTGTTTTCCAGGACAAATATTGCAAATCTGTTGAGGCAGCTGGTTCAAAAGGAGGCAATGTTAATTTTTCTAGTATGTAATTAAGATCCCAGGCTGGTATTGGTTGCTTCCTTGGAGGTCTTATATTCTTAGCCCCTCTGAGGAACTGTTGTAAGAGTGGGTGAGAAAATAAAGGAGGATCCGTGTTGAATTCTGCAGAAATGGCTGAGGCATGGATTTTTATGGAGGAAAATGAAAGTCCACTGTTTAGCAGCTCAGCTAGATACTGTAATACCTGAGGCAAGTTCAGTTTTCTAGGGTCCTGGCCTCTTTTCTCATTCCAAGAGCAAAACCGCTTCCATTTTGCGGAGTAAGCTTTCCTAGTAGATGGCCTTCTGGCCTCCAAAATGACATCCTGCACCTCCTTGGAGAGTAGGGTCTATTGTGGTGTTAAGGAATTTTCCATGCAGCGAGATTGAGTGTTTTCAGCTGACTGTGAAGAGTTTTGTAGCTGTGCTGAGTCAGCAGAAGAGGCATTAGAGGCAGGGACCAGGGAAGAGTATGTGTTAGGCTCCTCAGGAGTGGGTACCAGTGTTGCCTTGGCCAGTCTGGAGCAATCAATATCATCTTCGCTTTGTCTGTTCTTGCTTTCAATAGCACCTTGGGCAGAAGAGGCAGAGGTGGGAATGCGTAAACTGTCCATGCTGTCCAACTGAATAAAAGGGCGTCCACTCTCCAGGCCTTTGGATGAAAGGTCCTCGAACAAAACTTTTCCAATTGATGATTCCTGTGGGAGGCAAATAGATCTATGTCTGGCCTCCCCCACGCTTGGATTATTTCTGTAAACACCTGAGGATGCAACTTCCATTCGTGTGGATCTGTCATATTGTCTGCCAGTGTGTTTTCCAATCCTGGCAAGTACTGTGCTTGAAGTTCGATTTGTCTTTCCAGGGCCAAGTTCCAAAGAGTCATGGCTAGTCTGCACAAGGGGTATGAATGTGTTCCTCCTTGTTTGTTTATGTACCACATTACTGTGGTGTTGTCTGTTCTTATCAGTAATTGTCCTGGATGCAGGAAGTCCTTGAAAGCTGTAATTGCATTTATTACTGCTAGCATTTCTTTTTGATTGATGTGAAGGTGCTTTTCCTTTTGGGACCATCTGCCCTGAATGCACCTGTCCTTCATGTGCGCCCCCCAGGCGTAATCTGAGGCGTCTGTGGTTATGACTTGCTTTGCTTGAGGCTTGCAGAATGGGAGGCCTGTGTTTGCTTGACATGCTTGGGCCCACCATAGAAATTCCTTTTGCAAACATGGAATTATTGGTATAATTGTTTCCAAACTGTGACTGTGTTGAGACCATAGATTTTTTAGGTACCATTAAAGTTTCCTCATATGCAGCTTTGCACATGGGATTAGAAGAATGCAAGATGCCATGAATCCCAGAGCCTGCAGGATTTTCCTTGCAGTAAGCCTGGTACTTTTGCTAGTATTTTGAAGTACTGAGATAGTTGCCCCTGTTTTTCTGGCGTAAGATAGGCCATCTGGGTGTTTGTGTCCAAGTTGGCACCCAGGAAGGTTATTTTCTGAGATGGTGTTTGCCTTGATTTCTCTTTGTTGATTGTATATCCCAGAGAAAGCAGCAACCGTGTCACATATGCCAGATGTTCCAGAAGTATGTGCTTGCTGTCCGCTTGGATCAGGCAGTCGTCCAGATAAGGGTAAATTTGTATCCCTTGAAGTCTGCAGTAGGCAATCACTGATGCCAGGCACTTTGTGAATACTCTGGGCAGTAGATAAGCCAAAGGGCAATGCAGAGAATTGATAGTGGATTGAACCTGCAAGAAATCTGAGGTATCTTCTGCAGCTTTGTCTGATTGGGACATGCAGGTATGCCTCCTTGAGGTCCAATGTTACCAGCCAAAACTCCTTGCCCAGCATGGGAAGAAGCTGCTGTAATGTGAGCATCTTGAATTTTGGTACAGTAGAAATGTGTTTAGGATGGATAAGTCCAAAATGGGTCTCCAGTCGGTTCCTTTCCTTGGTACCAGAAAAAGTCTTGAATAAAAACCTTGACCTTGTTGGTGCATAGGTACCTCTTGAATAGCTCTCATGCTTATGAGCTTTGAAATTTGCAGTTGTGCCTCTGCCCTTTGATTTTGTGGCAGGTTTGGCATGCCTCTCATTTTTGGAAGAGTGTGAAATTGAAATTTGTAGCCTCTGTTTATAATGTCCAGTATCCATTTGTCTGTTGTGACAATATGCCAATTGCTTGCAAATAATGCTAGTTTCCCTCCCAAAGGTGCTGCCAGCTGAGACATGCTTGGCATGGAAATGAGGGAGTCATTGGGTTTGCTTCCTGTATTGTTGTGCACTCTCTTCACCACCTCTTGGTGCTGGAGATTGCCATTGTCTGCCTCTATATGATCCTTGTGATTGCCCTCTGCCTCTTGTGCATCTGTATCTACCTCTTTGGGGCTTGTCAGTGGCTGGAAAGGACCAGTTTTTTGAAGGCCAATTTCTGCTAAAACGTGGTGGTTGGACCTGTAAGAAAGCTTTGACAGTTTGCATAGATTTGGCTTTTTCTTCCATTTTCCGTAGTATCTCCTCAGCATTAGTGCCAAATAGTACATCCTTTTGTAAAGGAGCATCTAGAAGTTTAGCTTTCACATGATCAGGCAAATTTTGTTCCCTAAGCCAGGCATGTCTGCGAATGACTGATCCTGTTGCAGCCGCTCTACTGGAGGCCTCTAGGGCATCATAACCACATTGTAAGGTGTGCTTACCCACTTGCTCTGCACTATGCATCATATCCTGTAACTCCTTTAAATCTGGTTGTTCAGATTAAGACATTTTGTTCCTTAATTGAGATAGCAGGAACTGTTGATATTTAATCATATGAAACTGACAGTTTAAGGCCCTCATGGCTAGGGTGGCCAAGGTATACACCTTTTTACCCCACCTTTCTAAAGATCTGGATTCCCTTTCTGCAGGAAGCGGATTCTTGGCAGTGGAGGCCTTCAATCCCTTGGGGCCTTGTGAAATGGTTTCAGGGTCAGCACTATGGCCTTTGAAGAGAAATTGGTGAGAGCTGGGTACTCTGTAATACCTATCAGGTTTGACTGGTGCAGGAGGCAGAGAATCAGGGTTAAGACAAGCCTCCGAAAAGACATCATCCAGTATGTCCAAAACAGGGGGTATAGCCAGAGGTCTGTGTTGAGGTAACCAAAGAAATTCCCCAAGTCTTTTCTTGGAATCTGAAAAGTCTTGGCCTTCCCAATGGAAGTGTTCCCTCAAGGTGTGCAAGGTTTCCCCAAAGGAAAAATCTTCAGGAGGGGATACAGAAGGAATAGACTGTTCTGCATCCGAATCCTCAAAAGGAGAGTAAGAGTGTTCCTCTGCATCAGAATGTTCTGATAAAATAGATCCCTGATCAGAAGAGGGAGAATCTTCCTCCACTCTGGGTCTCTTGTCAGGAGGGGGTTGAGAACCTCTGATAAGAGTAATTAAATCCTCAGCCATTTTAAGCATCTGTTTTTTAGGCATGGGTCCTGTAGATGGGCCCTGTGCAACAGGCCTCGTGGGATGCCTGGCTGCTTTGGATTTAGTGAAGGCCTTAATTGAAAAAGAAGATGAGGGCCTAAATACACCATGGGTGGAGGTGGACCTGTCCACATTAGCAGGCTCGACATTAGCAGGGGCTTCGGTTGTAGTCTGGGAGAGGGCCGAGGACCCAGCGGTCTCGGGTACAGAGGACACCGCCAAAGGAGTGTCGTCGGTAGTCAGGGACTGCAGAGGTGTCTCGCTGAGAACCGGACCACGTGTAGCCTGTTTTGGCGTGGTGTCGGCAGGGACCACGGGCCTCGCATGTCGGTCCTTTTCCTTGCGTTTTTTGGACAAAACTGTAGTCGGAGTGTCCGACGACATTTCATAATCAAAAGCTTTACCAAAGTAGTGTTGGGCGAACTCCGCCCAACGCTTAATAGTGCGTTTATTGAAAGTAGCGCAAAAGTGACAGCCCGAGACGTCGTGGTCTGGGCCCAAACAAGGTATGCAGAGGGAATGGAAATCCTTATGCGGTATTTGCTTCCCACAAGAAATAAAATTATTAACTTTTTCTGACATCGGTCTGAGGCAAGAAAAGTTTCCCCAACGGGGTACTTAGCTTTAATGAAGACTTCGGTTTCCAATTTTTTCGTAATTCAGGAGCTGGCCGACCGGCACTTGCGAACTGCTTCTGCTTCGGGCACCGCGCGGCAAAAAAGACTGAAGAACATGGCGTCGACTGTGTCTTATATACTCTGGTCTCACTGATGTCAGAAGAGTAAGCGACGACAACCGACGCCGGACCAAGACTTTGGAATTCGGCCGACCGAGGGACCGCCTGACGGCAGAAAACCCATCTGTGATTACTGCAGCTGTATGCACGATGAACATCAAGAGGGAACAAAGTTTGGCTTTGCCAAAGGCGGAAACGAATTAGATGAGGGTCGGTGAAGGTAAAGGCAAAATACTACATTTGGGCCACTGCAACCCTGGTGTTAATAATCAGCTGATGAGTATGAAACTAATAACAAAACAGAAGGAAAGATATTTGGGAATGGCTGGCCACATGTGGACAGCACCACCAGCATCATAGGTTCATAGGTAGGTACTAGGCTATCGGCCCTAGGGCCCATACAAGCCTAGCCAAAAAATGTACCCTGGCTTTCGCCACCCAAGAAAATAATTTTCCTGTGCCCCTGTCGAGCAGAGCCACAGAAGCGATCCCCAGGGTGAATTTCCCATTTCCCATCCAATCATCAAGATTTTTCTTGAAGAGTGCTAATGAGGAGCTCTGTTTGACATAGAGAGGTAGTCTGTTCCAGAGTATGGGAAGTCTTTGGGACAGGAATCTATCCCTCCAGCATGTTCTGTTTATTGTGGTGACAAGGTTTAGGTCCCTAGAGCATGTAGCTCGGAGGGATTGGGATTTCTTTAAGTGGAGCATGACCAACAGCTCTGGGTTTGACATAGCTTTGTATGTTAGGCAGAGATTGCCCCTGAGTAGGCGATATGCGATGGAGTAAAGCTGTAGGTTTTGAGACCGTCTGCATAGGGCATCTGTTTGAGGCCAGTAATCCTCTTTGTGAGGTATTTCTGTGGTCTTTCCAGTTGTTGTAGATGTCTTGTGAGGTACATACCAAAAGGGGCGTTGTACTCTATAATGGTTCTAATGAGTGATGAGTAGAGGGGAACAATGACCTATTTTTTTCTGGATGAGAATCCTTTTGTGATGAGATGAGCCACGTAGAAGGATTTCCTGACCACTGTGGCCATGTGATTACCAAAGGAGAGACTACTGTCCACCTGTGTCCCAAGGTCTCATCACATTTTTGGCATTAAGTAGACTACCAGCTATGTGGTAGTTCATGGGTACAGAGTTTTTACTAAAGGGGATGACAATACACTTTTTGGCATTGAGCTTCAGGCCATGGCTTTGACACCAGGTATCTGTCTCAGTGAGGCCCTTTTGTAGTTTGTCCACATCGTTAGGAGTTTCGATTATGGCTCCTAGTTTGCAGTCATCTGCAAACTTTGTTAGCCAAAGACCTTCTGTGTTGGCCTGCACTTCAGAGAAGTAGATACCAAACAGGAGAGGACTCAGGACTGAACCCTGTGGTACTCCACTTGTCACTGGTCTGATGTCAGATTTAGAATCCACTACTTTCACAGTGTGGGTTCTGTCCGTGAGCCAGTTGGCAACCCATCTTGTGAGATAGGGATTTATACCTAGTTTAGTGAGATTATCTATAACTCCAGATTGGGGGATGGTGTCGAAAGCCTTGGCGAGATCAAGATAAGCTGTGTGAACCATTTTACCCTCATCTATGGCTTTGGTGACTGCTTCAATCAGGTTTAGGAGACATGATCTGCCTTTTACAAATCCAAACTGAGTAGGGTCCAGAGTTTGGAGATTACCAATGTCTTTGTTTATGAGTTCCATGATGATACATTCCATGGCCTTGCAGACCAGGCTCATCAGGCTAATGGGGCGGTAGTTCCCGGGGTCCGTCATGGCTCCCCCTTTGTGGAGTGGGATAAGTGTCGCGGTGCGCCATTCAGTGGGTACAAAGCCTGAGGTGAGGCTATGATTGAACATGGTACTTAGGTAGGGTGCCAGTTCATTCTGTAGTTCGTGTAGAACGCAGCCTGGGATATTGTCAGGTCCCATGGATGCTGTGTTCTTGGCTTTGGAGAGTGTGTTTTTTACCTGTGCAGCCGTGATTATAGGAACTTTGCATTCTTCCGGTATAGAGATGGGCCCTCTGGGGGGTGAGAGGGGGGTAAAGTTAGCACTGAACCTATCTGCTAGGATGTTGGCAATATCAGTTGGTTCTGTATATTTAGTGCCATTATGCTGTAACTCAGAGCAGATCTGAGTGTTCCCATTTAGATTCTTGACATAGCTATAGAATGCTTTGTGGTTGTCTTTACAGTCAGTGGCAATTTTGTTTTTGTAACTAGCTTTGGAGGATTTTATGAGGGATCTCAGCTTCTTACTGAGGCTACACATATAGAAGAGGGCAGAGGTAGCGGACAAAACAGTGATGCGGTGCATCTAGTGACAGATTTCACATGAAAAGAAGTAATGCTCCCCCCCCCTTCTACTCCCTTGCAGGCCATACATTAAATAATAAGTGAAATTCAGCAGGACATACAAGTACAGGGGCAAAAGGCTACTACATGGAGTCCAGGAGGAAAGCCACAAGAAGGGAGAAAGAGATACAGGGGAAATAACATGATCAGAAACTACAGCTGTTATATCTTTTTTTTCAAGACAGGGATACTTTACATGGGTGAACAATGCCATGTCAGTGAAATGTAAAGGGGTCAAGGGCTCATCCTGAATGGGTAGAAGGTTGAGCACAAGCAGCAGGTTGTAGAGGACAATTACTGCTTGGATCCTCTTCTTCTCTTCACAGACAGAGCTTTGGACTCAGGAAATGGGCTATTAGAATGAGTGCTGGACTGTACATTCTTCGAGTCATTTAATAAAGAAAGGGATAGGTAGGTAAGAGGTAATGTCGAAGATTGCGATTGAGAGGAAATGGCAAGCTGAATGCTGTTTAACATAAAAGTAGACACACTTCCTATCTCTTTCTACTCTAAAACAAATGTTCAGCAATGTAGTACAGTTCCACTGTTACAGCAGGACATCATGCACTATCACAACACAGACATTCATCGTATGAAGATATGCATGAAAAGTATGAACACTGCAGTAAAAGTATGAACACTGCAGTAAAAGTATGAACACTGCAGTAAAAGTATATATACTGCAGTAAAAGTATGAACACTGCAGTAAAAGTATATATACTGCAGTAAAAGTATGAACACTGCAGTAAAAGTATGAATACTGCAGTAAAAATATGAACACTGCAGTAAAAGTATTCAGGGCACTATCATTCCAACTAAAAAGAGCACCTCTGTTGTTACTTTTGCACAAATAAGTAGCAGAACAATAAAGTGATAAACCATGGCCTTTAGAATCAAAATACAATTGGAAACCTATAACTAAAATTAAGATCACCCTCTTCTGTTTAAGTTTCATAAGCTAAAGATTTAAGCAAACACAGTAGTGAATGTCACAAACAAAGAGGAAAAATATCAAAGCCCAGTTAGCCAATGTGTTTTACTGCTAATGTAGCCTCAGTGCTAAACAGAAGTCCCAAGAAAATCGTTAAACTAAGCAAAGGAAGGAGATGAAGAGGAGGAGCATATTTACTACAAGGTCACTAAAATAACCAAATCAGGTACAGACACAACTCATTAGAGGAATAAAACATGAAGAAGCTGCATATTTTGGTTTTACAAGTAAAAGAAGGAAAACTGGTCAGCGGATGAAAAGAGAGACAAAAGAGAACAGATGTACTAAACAATTACTTATGCTCTATACACAGTCAAAGAAAAAGGGTACATTCATAACTAGACCTAGAGAAATAAGACAACCAAACAGGAAATCAGAACTGATGATGTAGGATGGATGGGGGTTGATTAATATGGTGCAAAATTCCTACAGCTACATGAAATGTCAGCTAGTGCAGGTAGATGACACGAGTAGTTGAGCTGGCAGACCTACTGTCTGTATTAAATATTGTTGGTATCTACAGTACAAGGCACCATAACAGATTTTATTAGACACAAACCGACATGAGAACAATGCACAAATAAATTACAAAGCCCTTTTTTCCTCAACATTTTAAACACCAGACATATCAACAAAATATTTTTTGTTAAACATAAATAACAGTACGTATGATAAAATAACACAGAGTCAGCGGAAGACAGTTCTCCATCAGTTTTGTTCAAATGGATCACGTGAAAAGTGACCAACATTCAGACTACGGATATCATTCATGTAAATTTTAACAACTTATCCAGTTCTGCTCAGTATCAACCCTGGAAAATATTTTATGGTAGGCAAATAAAGGGAGAAGGCAGCTGGAAGCCAAAGTGCACTAGTTGTAGGTGAGGGCTACAGCATTAGAATGATCATCTACTTGCTGTCAAACAAATTACTACAACAGGTAATGTCTGTTTCAGGTAATGGGGTTTCACTTCTTTAGAAGTGATGTCAAGAAAGCTTAATACCTTAGGCCTCTTTGTTGAGCTTCTAAAAATAGGATAAATGGAACAGGAGAAAGAAATGTCACTTGGTTGCAGTTGTTCAGATTACTTGGACAGCTTTGAAAAACAGGTAGATAGGGTACTTAATACCCAGATAAATCTAGCTCAAATTTCACCTCCTCATCACTCTCTGTTCTCCCCACAAGAAATATGCTCCACCACTCCCCCAACAATTATCACTAAAGAACTGTCACTGCACTCTCTAAACCTAAAAACATGGCTTCAATGGGTCCTGACGATATATCAGATTGCATCTTGAACAACTTGAATCAGAACCTATCAGTTCTACTGGGATCTCTATTTAACCACAACCTCTGGACTGGCTTGTCTTGATAGAGTGAACAGCAACAGTAATTGTTCTGCACTAAGGGAACCATCAACTGACCAATGTAATTACAGACCCATAAGTTTGACTAGTCTTATATTTAAGGCCATGAAAAGAATAACCATGGACCTGCTAAATAATGATATAGGAAACCTCCAAAAAGTGGACCCAACCCAATTTGGCTATCTCAAGGGTAGAACATGCCTACTAAATCTGGTGAACTTTTTTGGAAAAAAAATCGCTAGGGCCATATGAGAGTAAAACAAGGCATACCACCTACCTTGACCTGGCCAAGGCATTTGACACTATCCCAAACTCAGGTATTATAAATAAACTCACAAAAACTGGGCATAAATCTCTGTGTCACCAGATGAATAGCCAGTTGGTTCATGAACAGGACACGTGCTTAAAGTGGGTGAATCCAGATCCAGCAAGAGGCCAGCTACTAGTGATGTGCCACAGGGCTCAATATCAGGACCACTTCTGCTCTGAAATATTTCTCTGAAGTCCAGGCTATTGTAGAAGGCCTCAGGATGACCCAAGCTGGGAGTAAAGCTAGGGGCAATCATCAAGTCCTACAATGATGTAGACATCCTTCAGGAGGGTCTAAATTAGACAAATGATTGGTGCAACAGCCATGCCTAAAACTAAATGCAAAAAAAAGCATGATCATTCCCTTTGGGAAGCCAAAGACTTCTGCAAATTACACCATTAATAGTACACCCCTAAGAGTAGACTCAGGGGTGAGAGATCTAGGTACACAGACAGACAGTAGCCTGAACTTTGTCCAGCATATACCCACAGTGGTGAGGAAGTTGTCATATGTAGCACAGCTTATAAGCAAAACTATGGCATCCAGATCCAAGGAAGGTATAGTCCCACTGTACTCAGGCATCATTAGACCAATATTCGAGTACAATGCACCATTTGACATGTACTTGACTAGGCACTTACAACAGCTGGAGCAACCTCAGAGGTTCCTCACAAAGAGAATACAGGGAGTTAACAAGATGTTCTATGAAAATTAACTAAAAGCCCTATACCTTTACTCTGTCTCCTACTGACTATTAAGGAGTGACTTATGCCTAAGTTACAAGCACTCACAAAATTCCAGCCCTGCTGCAGCTACTACACATCTTCAAAACAAACATCACAAGGTTCACCTGTTTTAGGGCTCTAAATTTAGTCAGTGGCTCAAAAAAGTCACACTGGAGAGACAGATATGTGTCACAGAGATTACCCCTTCTTTGGAACAGGCTTCTTATTCACATTAAACAGAGACCCTCCCTAGTGCTCTGCAAATGCAATTTGGATCAATGGATGAGGAATTGCAAATTCACACCTGGGGTAATGTCTATGTCCCTTATGGACGGGGCAATCTTTAAAACACTCATGCCATATGCACAAACCTATGCCATCTTCTTCTCCCTATGGGGCACATATTTGGGTAACTTCTGGTAACATTGGCTAGGCTTAAGCCATTAGACTAGAAATCTCGTATGATCCTATAAATATACAATGCACATGCATGCATACATATACAGACAGACTGCATACTTACAGAGATTTTACATATATTATATATATGACTAGACCTCTTACACTGCAAATATAAATAAATAGTTAAATGCACAGAAAATAAATTTCCTGTGTTATCATTGTCTGTTTTATGTGAACTACATATGTATGTATGAGGCAGACATGAAGTTTCAGAACCTTGGTCAGTTCTCAACCACTTCAATACCTTAATGGTACAGCAGCTGTGCTAGTAATATGGAGAGTCTGGGACTGAGTAAGTTGAAGCACACACACAGACACATATGTTTTTAGCGCTGAGCTGTTAGGGTTTAACCTAGGTATGTGCTTCAAGAGCTTCCAAATTATATAAAACTGGATTTGGGTTCAGGGAATTTGTTGATTCACTCTGTCATATCTTACTCTAACTGAAAATAAATACATCTGTATGTACACACACACACACACACACACACACACACACACACACACACACACACACACACACACACACACACACACACACAGTAACTGTTACTTTAACAGAACAGTTGTTTTACTGATGGGCTGTGAAGATGTCATAACTTGCCAAAGTTGGTAAAGTTCGCTACAACTAAACAGTCATTAGGTTGACTACAGTATGCTTTTGTTGATTTCCTTTGGTCACAGTTGTGTGATCATGGAATTATTGTGCAGAAAAGTGGGTGTAGGAGTAGCCCCCATGTTGGAAAGTACAAGGAAACAGTACCCCCAATGTAAAGCAGTTTGTTTGTGTGTTTACAGGGTTTCTAGGCTGAGTGTCTGCACGAGTGGCAGTGTTTGCATCAGTAGTGTAGGAACTGCTCAGTGTGCTTCTTGTCATTGTATGCTTAAGATGGCTTTTTGGCATTTTTAGTGTGTAATGTGTGTGTGTAGCATGTAAGCTTCATTGTTTTGGGGTATTTGATGAATGAATTTTGATGTATGGTGTGTACTGAATGCAGCGCATTTTCAATCTAATTAAATGCAAATGAATATATATGTGTGTATGTGCATACATACATATGTGTGTGTGTGTGTGTGTGTGTGTGTGTATATATATATATATATATATATATATATATACACACACACACACACACACACACACACACACACACACACACATATATACATGCACCCTCATACAAACAAACACACACACACACACACAGTGGAATCTTATGCTGCAGTAGTGATTGAGAGACACTGAGAGCATGACAAAGTGACACAGAGGAAGACAGTATGAACTTAAAGCATAGGATAGGGCAACAAAATGCAAACTACTCATGATACTGACTGTGGTAGAATGGACATTGCAGAAGTCATTGCAAACCCACACAGCTGTCACACCAACTATACTGAGCCTTCCAACAGCATTTGAGACAGAAAGAAAACTAATGATTCCACAGAGCACTGGCAAGAGAAAAACAACATCTGCTGTGACAGAGGAGCACAACAGCAGTAAGGAAACCTATGGGTCAGATCCTACTTCATGTACTAAATGGCACGTCTGGAGTAATTTAACTTGCTGACATACAGTTAAAGGACAATGTTAAAAACTTCTTCCCCTGTGAAATATCTTCCTGACTATTTCTGAGTTTGCAGATTTTTCAGGGCATAATGCCTCTGCAGACAAAATAACAAGTTTAAATACAATCAAGAGTGTAACGAGGAAGGTGTTTTTTTACTGGCATATTTTTTGATTATGACTGATGCTGTCATACTGACTACTGACAAACGGATGAGTGGATATCAATAAGGATTATACTCTAAATACAAGAGCACTGGGACAAAAGTCATACCATATAAATCACTTTGCTTAAAATGCTTTTGCAGCTAACTTTTAATGAAGTCTCCTGCTTAAGTCAGACCTCTGAAAACTGCTGTTAAGACCAGATCCACAGCATTAGTTTGCACAATATGCACTTTAAGTTGTATAACTAACTTTTCTGTTTTAGAAAATCTGATACCTTTCAGTAGCAAATTCTCTTACTTCTTCAGTAGGCATGGATATGAATGACCATACAACTCAAAATAAAGGCATTCACCATGTTTCGCTCTCTCATCTTCTTCATAAGGCAGTCATCAATAATAAATTACTTAGTGCCCAACAATTACAGTGCAAGGTGTACAAACCTAGCATTCAGAATTAGTCTGATTCAATAAGCAAGCAGTCCCAGCCTGCATTAATAATACTTTTCTATCCTCATGTTTTTTCAAAGCTGTTTGAAATGCAAAACCATGGCTTTGGGAAATAGTGGATTTTGTCATTTCTAAATTAAATCTTTCCTTTAATAGATGCCTTCACAAATCCATCAAGGGTGTGGAGGGACACATTTTCATTCTCATGCATGGAGGTGTTGAAGTGTGCAGAAATCACAATTATCAAAATGTGACTAGATTAAACCTGCAATTCGTGAATATGTTTTCATCCAACTGGAACAGACCCATACACAGCCTAGAAACAACAAAACGTTTTCATTCAGACATGTCATTCCAATCAGCACTGAAAAACTACTCTGTAGACCACTTTAGTCTATACATCCAACACAAAGGAACTAGATATAAACTCTTGACATCTGCAAAATGAGTTCAGTGAAATTCAGAGACTTTGCTTCACTATGTAACATAATTATTCAGGTCTACTAAGTTACAGAAAGAATGATTTTTTTTTTAGGCTGTTCTATTGTCATATTTTCATTTGGCCAATGTTGCAAACAACTGAAATATGAGCATTGCTTCAAGTCTGACATGATAACTTGTTACCTTTAGACAACCTACGTATTAAAAGGTAATCTTTTAACGCAATTGCAGTGCAGCAGCACAGTTTTTTCTCTTCAGATGCTGATAAGAAGTGTCTGCATTGATCATGCATGTGTATTCCCATACAGACAGCTTATTGTATACACATTTTGATACACATAATCATTGCAGTTTTGCAGCACTATACACTTGCAGGCAAATAATTTAACGACTGCCTGATCCATGCAGGATGAATCATGGTGTCAATGTTGATGATTCCACCATTTAAGATTGAGAGCTGGTCACCTGAAATTCTGCCAATCACACCTGCTTAAACATGCATGTAATAAGTGCACTTACAGGCACAGATCAAAAAAGTTTTTTTTGGGGAAGGGGTAAGCAAAAATATCAACTCTGCAGATACACAACCCTGAAGAACAGACAGATTCCCCAAAATGGACCTCAGCAGTCTCAAGTAGTCACTCACTGTTTTAAAGTTAGTATGAGCAAGCATTGATTTATAATGCACAGTTCACTGAAGAAACAAAGGCTAGAATCATTCACTGCTAGTTTGTTATTATATTCTGATAGATGCCAGAGGTTTTTTTTCAGCCTGACATTAGGCAGGCTTACTGCAGGACTTTGCTGAACTATAAATTATATTGGCAAACTCAATGGTATTAGAAGTGATACATTTATTTCATTATCCGCTTAACAGATAAGTTCCTGGGATGATGTGAATGTAAAACAATGATATCTCTTCCCAGTAGTAATACTTAGGTTTATCATGGGAAAGAATCACCTCCTAGTTAATCAGGTTTTAGAGTTTCACTGAAAAGTTCATTGGGTAACATACAATGTCTCACTTTGTTGCAGCATACAAATTGCACAGTCCATCTAGGCTTCAATAGTGTTAATACAATCCAGTGATAATGATGTCATTGCTGACACACACTAAAAGGCATAAAATGGTTTACATTGATGGGTTCTATGAAATGCACATGGTGCTGTAGCCACGCACAAAGTCATTGGCAAGGTTGCTTTGATCTCTGTTAAGTATACTATTATTTACTAATGTAACACAACTTTCCTTTTTGAAGACAGAACTGCATTTTTATGCAGAAAACGCAATTTTATTATACCAGTTTACTAGTATATAATAGTTTACCCGTGAAGTTGATACGAATGTTAAAAAAATGACAAGCATCATCTATTTCTGGCATTAAAAACACATACCTGGATTTTGCTGTCAGAATATATATGGATGCCTTCCTCTTCCCCACGTCAGAGAAAGTGATGCATATGTGTGTGTGTGTGTGTGTGTGTGTGTGTGTGTGTGTGTGTGTGCGCGCGTGCATACATTAGTAGATGATACCATGTTTAAGAGAGATCAAAGTATGTGACTTTTATCCCTATATTTTATCTCACTTGTTTCTAAAAATATTTGTTGATAGGTTAGGATTGTATGTGACTTCTTATCTCTGTACTTTACTTCACTGATTGTTGATATATGTGCTTTGTACTACCTTGTTTGATTCTAATCTCACTGTGGAGCTTTTCTCCCCGGGCCTCCGCTGCAATTGGACCTGTGTCCAGTCAGACCATCCCAGTTAACAAATGTAAAATAAAATAAAAAATATATATATTTTTAACTGTGGCATGACTTAGGAAGGACAAAGAGTTTAGCACTGCAGACCACACTACAGTAGGAACATGCTCTCAAATATTGCAAATTGCTCGGTACAATGAGAAGGTGGGACACAAAATATGGAATGCAAACTCAGAAATGACAAGAAAAATAAATTATTAATCAGGATGAAAAAGACCAGAAAAAAAGGGAGATTAGGAAACAGCACAACAGGGAATGATACAGCTGGAAACGGAAGAAGGAAATGGCTCTAAGCACTGCTTACATCACTTTAGTGAAAACTACCTGTAAACATGCTGTACGGGCAGGAGGTGGTGCACGGTTTTGAATTCACCTGTTCCAAAGGGATGGAAATGGTGCAGTGTTTTGGAATAACCTACTCTTTGAGTTGGCGAAAGCACAGTATTTCAGGTTAACCTGCTATCGTGGCAGGAGGAGATGTGGTGTTCCAAAGTCACCCACTACTGAGGTAAGGAGATGGTTGCAGTGTTTTTCTGTGGCCTTCAATCTTGCTTTCAAGTCTGATGCCATGCTATCTCATCTCATATCAAGACAGAGTTGGAAGCTTCACCCCACACAGATACGATGCATATGTAAGTGAGCAAGGAATAGGTTTTGGAACACTGACATCCACTGGTGAACTCATCATTTTAAATACATTTAAGAAAAATTAAGCAGTCCCATAACTGTCTAATGAGAAACACCTTGCTTAAGGGACTCTGACCATTGCAATGTGAGTCATCACTGTGTCAGAATTTGAAGGACTGTAGCAGAATCCTATATGTTACACACCTATCAGTGTCCTAACATCTTCAGTTTAATGGAAAAGATGACTACACGTTTCGCTAATGAATCTGACAATTACAGGTAATATCAAACAGCACATTTACTGTAAGCAGACATCAGTTGTCATTACTAACCTTAATATTCTAAAGGGACAATGAAGCAATGACAACAGATGCAGAGCTGCAGGTTCCCATCATTTTAAAATACAAAAGGAATCATATAAGGGTTTGGACCTTTATGTACTGAATAACAAGATGCTACCTTTGAGAGGTATACTACTCACCTTACTTGACTTAGTAACACTCAAATTTACAGGAATTTGTCTGGAACCCTTCCAACATTTCAATCTCCACCTGCACAATATATGCAAAAAATCAACTTAATGTTGCGCTGGACTAGCAGGATAATAGGATCTCCTCTTTTCATTTCAGTCCCTTTAGGAATGCCATAGGTAAAGGCATCTTACTTTCTCAGCAAGAATATGATCTCACTCTAATAGCTGAAGCCATTCTGCTCACCGAAAACAAAGCTAATTGACTACCTGTGAAACAATGTGCTGATTTCTACTCACCTGATAGATGTATAAACTTATCAAAACTGAGACCTCCCCAACTAGCCTCCAAACTAATCAAGGCTGTACCAATAAACAACCTTAGCTGTCTTTTCATTTGACTCCCTTGCCTCTGTCCAACACTGGGTCAACTTGCCCCACATCTTAGCCCTGGACTAACCTCAATTCTGAGCCTTCCCAGTGCCAACTGTAAGGGTGTCGACTGCTTCAGTTGGGAGATTTTTTTTTTATGACCAGCCCATAGTTCCACTTTACTCCCTATGCTAAAATACCTACATCCAAGGGGTACTCCCCTGTATGAACCATACCTACCTTCAGGGAGCAACTTAGACGAGCCTGCTCTCCTCCCAGGATGGGATCACCCATTCTTCCCTGCCAGCATCTCAGACATCCAGGATGACAATCAAACCCAGATCACCTAGGCTGTGGTTATAGCTCTAGCCCTTTATACCATGGCACTAGCTCAAAATACAACCTTAGCAGTCTTAACCAATCAGGGACTCTCTTCCATACCTTCCAAACTAAGCTTCATTTCACAAGTCATGCCTTCACAGTCCTTGTTCTAAACTAGGCTTCATTTCACAAACCATGTCTTTGCAGTCCTTGTTCCCAAACTGTGAGAATCTCACCCCTGTCTTTTATTAAAGATCATTACTCTTACCCCAATTTCTGACCAACACTAAAAGTACATTGCAAAACATGAGAAATATTCAACTGCACTCTCCCTCTGGTCACACAACTTAATGTCTTCTTACCCTACTCCCCCCTCCATAGTTTCATCTTTTCATTGTGATTCTTTCAACATGACAACTCTCATATTCACTCTGTACATAATACATGTATATACTGTGTTTTATAAGTCACTCTGTATTTAATGTCATTTACATATTGCCTATATATATATATATATAAATATATATATATATATATATATATATATATATAGACACACACACACACACACACACACAGAATGCATTTTACCATTCAGTCTGTATATAATGCCATGTATCGATTTTGTTAACCCAGTGCTGAGACTGAAATAGAACCAATGGGATCAGTGGTCTATCCCTGTTAACAAATCCAAATTAAAATAAATAAACAACAAGACAAGGCGGTGGAGAGAAGAACTAATGGATATGCAGCTTTATAATTTCTCTCTCCCTTCCATTTCCTTTTAGTCACTAATTATCCTTTATCCCTTACCTGACTTTGCCTCCTCTCTTTCACTCTAAACTGCTCATTTTATGCTATTAATCTTTATAATATATACTTTACTGCTCCAACTGTACTACTAATATTATTTCTACTTTTAAAGTTCCTCTAACAATGAATAAACATGCTTACTATCTTGCTATGGTATCTCAATTCTTGTACATATAAAGATGTTATAACAGCCTTGATATAACAGTTATACTGAATTCTATGCTATTGTTATACAACAATGATTCAAGTTTTCAAGTAAGAGTACGGTCAACAGAAATGCACTCTCTGGGTTTGGATCATACCTGAAAAGCGTCCTTGGCTCAGTGTACTTACCCAGTTAAAAAATGTAGGACCTCTTTCAGGTCTGCACCTGTTCACCATTTATACTCAAAAATCTCTGTGTTGCAAAAGTGTCTGCATGGCAAAATATGCTAATGTTCTGAAAAAAGGGGGCAATTACTTGAGGAGTTGAGGACTGCAAGCCACTTTAGAATATATTACATCATTTAGATAACTGGACTGCACAAGTCATATGAGCAAATCATATTTTGTAAGATTCATTTCAAGTGTTGTCCCTATCTAGTGAAGTGTTGGAGAATGTCATAGAGTACAAATAAAAATATGGGCATTTGTATAACCCCCAGCTAAAATTCAGGAATCATACAGAGAAAGTGTGCTTCAGATGAAAGTTGTAAATCAAGACAACTTTACTGAAAATTTCAAAGTACAGGCCACATTAAGGACTGACAGCACTACATTATTCACTCATGGCACTAAGTACAGGAAACAGGGCATTTTTATGGA
>NC_056739.1:1335677034-1335852034 GCF_019279795.1 Protopterus annectens
GTTTCAAAATAAGAGTACTATGTGTTGCATGTACTGAATGTTTCTGCAGTGATATAACCAGTCCAACAGGTGAATCTGGGCATTCTGAGGCAATGTTACAACTGCCTCATGTACACAGACAACCCTCTCCTCCTACCACCAAACACTAATACATGCAAGAGATGCAATTATACAGCCAAACTAGAGGCTAAGCTCTCTCAACCCAAGACTGGATCAGACAGACAAGAGGAGAAGGGAAATACTTACATCACACCACCAGTCTCACATAGACCCATTAAACCAGCACCGGCAAAAAACACACATAAATACACGAAAACATACTCGGAGGCTCTAAATAAAAATATGCAAAAGTAACAGAGACCGCCAAAGCAGACATCCAACCAACCTCCACCCCCAACACAAACCATGAAACACATACTTCACAAAACCAGTGTGCCACGCAATCACAGCCCTTAAGGCAAAATAATATATCCAACACACTAGTAATAGGTGACTCTATAGTCAGGCACACTGATGTCCCACTCACCAGGCTGAATAAGGAAAAGGCTACTGTTAGCTGCCTTTCAGGTGCCAGGATCCGCCACATAACACAAGCACTCAGGTCACTCCAGAACAAGTACAAATACGACTTTGTCATTGTCCATGTTGGTGTGAATGACCTGAGCCGTACCTCCCTGAACTACATGAAAAGAGACATGGAAGAGCTCTCTGATTACGTAGCCTAGGCCGGTATGACCCTGACCCTCAGTAGCATCCTGCCCTCACCAAGAATGATACAACGGTATAAAGAAAAAATTATCAATTTCAACAATTGGCTAAGTTTCTGGTGTCATTCAATGGGGATGTGTCTGTCCGCCTGGGATGACATGCTCGACAAGTCACGCTGCTTCGCTAGAGACGGCTTGCACCTATCACCCTTAGGCTTTCGACTATGGGCCAAGGCTTTTGCCACCCCCATAGTGCCTTTTTTAGGCAAGGCTCAAAAGACAAATCCACCGCCGTAAATAGCACAAGTAACAAAAAACGGAGGGTAATGCTACTCAGTGGCAGAAGTCTAAACCTCAAAATACACACACTCGAGGCACTCCTCAGTATGGAGAAAATCGATATATGTGCAGTAACAGAAACCTGGTTTAAGGCTCCAGAGAGCACTCCAGGACTACCAGGCTACAACTCATACCATACATTTCGGCCACAGAACACAGAGCGAAATACAAAAGGCGGGGGCATATTCATATTCATCAAGGATACCCACACCTCCAGGTTAGTGGCATAGCACGATGCTTCAGAGATCATCCACATGCAACTAACAATGGGCAAAACTGCAATTCAAATTGTAGCTTGCTACAGATCACCCACCATGTCCCAGGACCCCCATTCCGCATTTCTGGAAACACTGGGAAACATAAAGGTCCTACCAAACACCCTAATATTGGGTGATTTCAATTACCCAAACATTAACTGGGAGAACTACTCAAGTACTAACTCCCTTGCCCAACATTTCCTAGAATTTATAAACTCAAACGCCCTGAATCAACTGGTCAATACTCCCACCAGAGGTGACAACATATTGGACTGGTCATCACCATCATGGGCAATTGGTGTTCCACACCGGAGATCAACCCCTCACTGGTTAAATCTGACCATAAAAAAATCACTCTGGATATCCACATTCCTCCCCCACTCCCAGACAAGGAAACCACTGTGAAAAACATTTCAAAAGCAAACTTCACGTTACGTAAGACTGGAAATTTTCAACCCCCATGCTAAAGGATAACGCTGTCCAGGCTGCAAAATCCTTTACTAATGCATTCTACGGGCACCCACAAGAATGCATGGATCGTGTTATCCCAAGCAAAACCAAGACTCACTCTTCCAAGAAAAGGAAACCAGTCTGGTGGACCCCTGCCATAAACAAGCTATACAACAGAAGGAGGAAACTAGTACAGAAAAGAGTAAAATCCCAAGAAGGGAAGACATCCCTGATCAGTATCAGCAAGAAACTACGATCCCTCATAAAATCATCCAAGGTGAGCTTCGAAAGAAAAATTGCCAAGGACTCCAAAGATAACTACAAGGCATTCTTTAGCTATGTCAAGAATCTAAGTGGCAATGCTCAGATCTGCTTGGAGTTAGTGCAGAATGGCACAAAATACACTGAACCAACCAATATCACCAACATCCTGGCAGACAGGTTCAGTGCAAACTTCACCTCCCCTCTCACACCCAAAAGGGCCCATAACCATACCAGAAGAATGTAGAGTCCCTGAAATCACAGACACTCAGGTTAAAACAGCCCTCTCCAAAGCCAAAAACACAGCATCAATGGGACCGGATGGTGTCCCAGGCTGTGTCCTACACGAGCTCAAAGACAAACTAACCCCTCACCTAAACACACTGTTCAAACTCAGCCTCTCCACAGGCTATGTGCCCACAGAGTGGCGCACAGCAATGGTTATTCCGCTCCACAAAGGTGGAGCCACAACAGACCCAGGGAACTATCACCCTATAAGCCTGACTAACTTGGTCTGCAAGGCTATGGAGTGCATCATCATGGAACTCATTAACAGAGACATTGGGAACCTCCAAACACTGGACCCTACCCAGTTTGGCTTTGTTAAGGGCAGATCATGCCTCCTAAACCTGGTGGACTTCTTTGACACAAGTTACCAAGGCTATAGACGAGGGAAAGGTGGTACATACAGCCTACCTAGACTTCTCAAAGGCCTTCGACACCATTCCCCATTCTGGTATTACAGACAAGCTCACCAGCCTGAACATAAAACCCTATGTCACAAGATGGGTTGCCAACTGGCTCATGGACAGAACCCACATGGTGAGAGTTGCGGGAGCTAGGTCTGACTCTAAACTGGTTACAAGTGGCGTCCCCCCCAGGGCTCAGTCCCAGGACCCCTCCTGTTCTGCATATACTTCTCATAGGTACAGGCAAGCACAGGAGGACTATGGCTGACCAAGTTCGGAGATGACTGCAAACTAGGGGCTATAATTGACTCTCCGGCTGATGCAGACATCCTCCAAAAGGGTCTCACTGAGACGGATACCTGGTGTCAAAATCATGGCCTCAAGCTAAATGCCAGAAAGTGCATAGTCATCCCCTTGGGAAAAAACTAAGTACCCACAAACTACCACATAGGTGGTAGCCCCTAAATACAGAAGACGTAATAAGGGATCTGGGGACCCAAGTAGACAGTAATCTCTCATTTGATAATCCCATTGCCAAACTGGTTAGAAGGTCCTTCTATGTGGCGCACCTAATCACAAAAGGGTTCGCATCCAGATGCCATCATAGAGTACAATGCCCCATTTGGGATGTACCTTACAAGACACCTGCAACAGCTGGAAAGACCACAGAAGTACCTCACCAAGAGGATCACTGCCCTCAAACAGATGCTCTTTGAAGCTCGACTGAAGAAACTCCAGCTGTACTCGGTTGCATACCGCCTATTCAGAGGTGATCTCTGCCTGACATACAAGGCCATGTCCAACCCAGAATTGATGGACATGCTCCACCGAAAGAAAACCATATCCCCTCGAGCTACACTCTCTAGGGATCTAAACCTCACCACAACAATAAATAGGACATGCTGGAGGGATAGACTCCTGTCCCTGAGACTTCCCATGCTTTGGAACAAGATCCCAATCTACATTAGACAGAGCTCCTCGCTAACACTCTTCAAGAGAAACCTTGATGAGTGGATGGGAAACAGAAAGTTTACCCTGGGGATCACTTCAGTGGCTCTGCTGGACAGAGGCACAGGGAACTAATCTAAGAGGGCAGCGAAAGCCAACACATTCTGGCTAGGCTTATAAATGCCTTCAGGCAGATAGCCTAGTACCTACCTATGAACCTATAAAACAAAACAACTACTTTATACATACACACATATATGTAGATCTGTGCATATGCATATATATATATATATATATATATATATATATATATATATATATATATACATACACACACACACACATATATTGTGATCTGTAGTGAGAGTAGGGAATAGGTGGAGGAGACCCTGGAGAGATGGAGATATGCTCTAGAGAGAAGAGGAATGAAGGTCAGCAGGACTAAGACAGAATATATGTGTGTGAATGAGAGGGAGGATAGAGGAATGGTGAGGATGCAAGGAGTACAGTTGGCGAAGGTGGATGAGTTTAAATACTTGGGGTCAATAGTTCAGAGTAACGGTGAGTGTGGAAAAGAGGTGAAGAAGAGAGTACAGGTGGGATGGAGTGGGTGGAGAAGAGTGTCAGGAGTGATTTGTGACAGATGAGTACCTGTAAAAGTGAAAGGGAAGGTCTAAAAGAAGGTAGTGAGACCAGCTATGTTATATGGGTTGGAGACAGTGGCATTGACAAAAAGGCACGAGTCTGAGCTGGATGTGGCAGAATTAAAGATGTTAAGATTTGCACTGGGTGTGACGAGGGTGGACAGGATTAGGAATAAGTATATCAGAGGGTCAGCCCAGGCTGGAAGGTTTAGAGACAAAGCCAGAGAGGCATGATTACGTTGGTTTGGACATGTGCTGAGGAGGGATGCTGAGTATATTGGGAAAAAGATGCTAAGAATGAAGCTACCAGGTAACAGGAAAAGAGGAAGGCCTAAGATAAGGTTTATGGATGTGGTGAGAGAGGACATGCAGGTGGTTGGTGTGACAGAGCAAGATGCAGAGGACAGGAAGAAATGGAAACAGGTGATGTGCTGTGGCGACCACTAACGGGAACAGCTGAAAGAAGATGATGATATATATATAAAGAGAGAGAGGGAGAGGGGGCGGATTTTTATGTCTATATCTGTACAGATATACATACAAGATATTTTTATATGTATCTATAATATCTAATCTATGTATCTATATCTGGAAATTCACACAGAAGGATTTCAGGAATGCTTCTGCCATTTTGCAATAGTTAAAGAAATAGCTTTGGTGATTAAAGGCCTTGCAAACACAGCACAAATGTGTAAGCTGCATAAAGAAGGACAAACAAGCACTAATTATATCATATGAAGTCCAAATTCTACAATACATTCCTCATATCAGGAAATGGATACACCATAACACTTTAGGAAGATTATACAGTTGGAGTCCAACACATGACATACTGAGCTCTGAGAATGCTGCCACCCACCACTGGGCATACCTCTTATTTTCTTTACTCAAGGACTCTGGACAAAGACAAAAAAAATGGAGGAACAAAAGCCCAAAAATCAGGGAGAATTTGTAAATATTGCTCTTATTTACCAAGAGAGTTAAAAAACAACATGATTTGCATCAACATACATTTTCTGAACAATAAGAAAGATGGCACTCTATTATCTGGCATTATTGACTGACTATATTCCTCAGTGATTTCAAAGAAAATCAAAAAATTATGAGGGGTGGGACAAAAATATGAGACAAAATCTGGGAAAGTTGAATTTTATGCCACTGTGCTCTGCATGTATAATATGCCCACAAGAGGCCAAAGAAGTCTGCCCACACATTGGGATGTCACAGCATGCAGCCAGGACTGCTGCTGGGGAGTGGTGTTCACCACTGCCTGGGAAAATGACTTACACGCACAAAACAATGTTATTATCTGGTATGGGCTCTAGTGCAGGCCATCAGTCCAAAAGGCAACAAAGGGCTAAGCATTAGTCCATATCCTTTGGTATGGCCTTAATGATAGTTCAAGCGGCCTGAGAGAAGACTCTGCAGATATGGAAAATAAGCACTAAAACTACATTCCAAACTGCTGGGATGGTTACCTTATTCCAAAGGCAAACCCTGCACACGGCATACTCCCTATGGGGGAGCTAATCCAATCCTAGCAAAGAAAAGTAAACATTATGCTATGGAAATGCATACCAGGGTTATAGACAGTATTAAAATGCAAAAACTGTAATCATGTCTATCTTTTTTTTCAGCTCCCCTCTTAGCTCATTTCCTTGCGTAATCATCCCCTTCTTAACCTTCTTTCGTTCACTCTGACCTTTCATTACAAACTGTGTAAATAACATTTAGGGATTGCTGCCCTGATATGTATGGAATAATACTGGTGTTCACTACTCTTACTTATTTCCTGACAATTATTTTGGATTACCTATACATGCACATCTGTTACTTTAGTGAATATCTTGCTTTGATATGTCTTTGCACTGTACAATATTAAACCTTTGTTGTCTTTTGTTTGTTTGTTTAGCCTGGCTGTTTCTGAAAAGGTCCATTTGATTCCGAGCCTTAACTCTGTAAACAAATTAAAACAAAATAAATAAATATATAGACAAATAGATAAATACATAAACAAACAAATGACAGACAGGAATAAAGGAAAATGTGCAAGCCACTGTAAGCATACATTTTGTAATAAAAAATATCAGTTTTAAGATAAACTCTGCCCCACCTGGATTTCAGATATCCCCTTAGGTGCCTAAGCATTTTTTCTTTATTCAAAATGACAGTCTATTCTTAGAGATCTCACATCTTGACTGACCTCACCTTGCAGTTATTTTTCAATGACATCATACAACCACAATATGTTGAAACACATACACATTAATAGAGAAATATAAGGGCTCTTTACAAAGCACATACCCAAGTTACTACCCCTTGCTCAGATCAGATTACTAATAATTACTTGGGGTGCGCAACAAAAACAATATGCCCTGCTACATCCATGACTGAGATTTAACCCTTACAACTCAAACAAACTGTGCTTATTCAATTATGAAACCCTGTCAGGTTGTGATTAGTATTCTAAAACATTTTCATTTCTCATCTACAACATGCCAGCCAAGAAAAAAGTTAGCATAATAAATACAACAGAGACTACAATCTCTTACAGCACACTATTTACAGAATCAAAAAATTATAACATAACGATAATGAATGCTGGCAAGAAGAACTCAGAGGTGTGCTAGTATTTAATCATCACTGGACACGGCTATCCCCGGTCAAAAAAATTTATTTTCTATGGGTGTGCATGCATATTACAGAACTGAGCTGGAGCAACTGTTAAATGCAACTTTATTTTCCATTAAACAGCATTAAGTATTAACTAAACTACCTGTACTGCAGTTCATTATATCGCTTCAACATTCACCGATATCACGGCGTGTTAAACTCTACTTTCACATTGTCTATAACACTTTTGAAGCTTGGTAGATATTTATGGACAAATTTTTTCCATATCAACTTCACAAACATATCCTGAAATCTAATCTCAGTAAAATATCTCAGCAGAAGAATAAAGTAATTGGAGGAAAAACATGTCTCAGACATACAAAAATGAATAAATACATTTTTGACGAACTACCTACAAATCTTTCTCTAAAATGTTACCCACAGATTTACATCACTACCACTAAGTAGGCATATAACTCACAAAAAATATTCAGAGCTAAATGGATGGAAAGTTGAAGCTGCACTCCTGCCTTTCTTTCTTACATGGTACTCTATAACGAGTAATATTTCCTTCCCTGGCAAGGTATAAGGAGTGAGACTTGCTTCCTTGGCATGCTATAACGAGAGAGATTTTTGAAATGCATTTATTTGTACTATGTAAATTATATTAGAACAAGATGCAGGGACTGGTAGGATGACCCCCAAAAAGGTCACTTTCTACCTGCTGCCAGTCCCTCCTGCCAACCCTGATATCAATCAGCACACTTTCACCACGGACTGACTATTTATGCCAGCAGAGAGAGGCCGAGTTCAAGGGTGGGTACATTCATAACAGGCCTAGCTATTTATATGCTATCTGGCACCCAGGACTGGAAATCCATCCCTTCACACTTCTCAGAGCTCTTAAGTGGGTGAGCAGAAGTTAAAATTAAGGTATCAAATACATTAAACATAACTACAGATTCTATTTCCTCTAACAAGTAATGTAAAACACCAAAATAGAAGGGATTCCCTTAGAATTCTATAAATACCTCTTTCTAAAGATTTACAAGCCAAAGTTAAAAAATATACTGATATATGAGAAATACAGAGAAGATGGAGCCCTTGCTATGGCAGGCCATCACAAACCATGCAAAAGTACAGTGGAGTCAGCAAATTGTGCCAAAACTTACAGGACGATGGGGCAGGCAAATAAAGATACTGCTTTCTACCTTAAAACAGCCACTGCAGACAAGGTTTATCAGGGCTAAACAAATACAGAATATATCCTTTCAGTATTAAATTATCATACAGTGCTCAGCTAAACTGGACAACCTATAAAGTGCATGCATTATGAAACTTTCCTTAGTAAAAGCAAAAGACATACCTTTAGAGATGGGTGGTACCTAGAAAATTTTCTGAAAGCTGAAAACTCCTGACAAGAAAAGACTGAACAAACAATGCCTCACTACCTACATTAGTGTATATCTACTATTTTCCATCGTAAGTGTAATAGCAGGGCTGTCTTATATCTTAGCAAGACCATTTGGTAGCTTTTTCTCACAGGTAGAAAACCTATAGTAAAATTAACACATGGCTCATCAATGTAACAATCATTTAAGCGAGCAGCTGTTCCTCTAAAGTAGTATGAAGGTTTTATTAGCCAAAAATGTTTTGCTGGTGCATGTGAATCATTGCCACATACCAAGATGACATCCTTTTATCGATGTGGCCATAAAAAAAAACTGAGTTGATAATGAAATAAACAAACAAAAAGAAAAATAAATAATCTTTGTTTTGTTTTCAAACTACTTGCAGCTTTAACATCAAGAATGTGCTCAGAGATTAACTGTAAAACACAAACGCATAAGAAATGCAACAATACACTATAAGCTAAACTAGAACATATCCGGGTAGGTATACAAACTTACAATTTTTTTTAAAGGAAGTTACAGGTTATAAGGGCTCAGTTTCCCTTCCTGACTGATAACATACTTTCACACCTCCCCCCTGACTATGGCATCAGGTAAGGGCACTCCATCACCCAGATCATTTTATTTATTTTGTTTTATTTAATTTTATTTTACTTACATACTCTTTCATTTATCTCCTTATTTTAGGTTAACAGAGTAGGCAAACTGGTTCAAAAAACCCTCTTCAATCACATCCTCAGTCAGAGGCTGTACCACCACAACAAGCAACAAACAAACAAATGAATTTATAAAACAGTTAAAACGCATACTAGAACGAACAACCCATGCACATAATACCAAGCAACGCAGTAAAACAAACTAAGATATACAAAATGACTGGTAACCACAAACTGGAAATGAAAACTGCAATACAATAACTAATAACCAACCCCTGCAGTAATCCGATAAACTACACTTCTCATAACCCTCCTGGTATTAACGAGACCGTGTTTATAGCCCCCTTCGTTAAAATGAGGGCAGCTAAACTGATGTTATACTATTTACTTTTAAATCATATTGTTTTTACATCACATTTTGAATAATTAATGGTGAAAGGGAACTTAGATTGAAATCAAATGTTTGGTTTAACATACAACTCAACTGGTTAAACTTTAAAACAACAAAAATAGTTATGTATTTGATCAACTTCTATATTTTCAATTATTTGCTAAGTAGTTGGTGACATATTAGATGACAGATTATTTAGTTTTCTAGTTAAATTTAATTGGTGCTCATGAAATTATTTAAATTTAATGCAGCTATTTCTGGGTCAGTTCTGAAGAAGTCCTGTTATTTGGGATAAAAGTGCTCAGCTGTTCTCTGCCAATACTTATAGAAAAAAAACTATTATATCTACGGAAGTCTTGTTTATCAGAATTACTGGAAGTGTTGGTTATTGTAAGGCATACAGAAGTTAGATATAGAGTAATCTGTAAAAGTTAATAAAAAGTACGCAAAAAAGGCAAATACAAGACTTAAAATGCATACAAAACAAACAAAGTAAAACAATTTTACACATTAAACTATAGCAACTAGAAAGAAAATGTTAAGGGATGGTAAAATGGGAGAGGGAGTGGCAAAAACTGAACTAATAGAATTTAATACAGGTGAGAGCATTACAGGGACAGCGTCAACAGTAAAGAATGAACTCAAGAGGAGGGGGATGATCATCAAATTAATGCTAGGATTGTGCAAAACATCTGCATACAATAAACTTAATGGCGTTGGTAGGCTGTTAAGAGCAAAGAGACCAATCTGTTGAGAGCAAAGTGGGTAGGAGGGTGTGCATGAGGAAGGCTTAGGTTTACAGATTAGTAGGAAGAAATGTTCAGTTTAAGTAATTCAAATAGGACAGTTTAGTATCCTGGAGATAATTGCATTGTTTTACTGTGTGGCAGTGACATACTCTATTGTCTGCTAGCACAAGGAAGCCACACATTTTGTTAAGTTTTGTTAAGTAACGTGTTTTGGTGACCAGGCACTGCATAATGTTGTAAGCAGCAAAGCATACTCCAGCTTTGGGAGGAGTACAACTTTGTTACAGGAGCTTATGGTAATATGTCTATTGATTCCATATGCAGACTTTAGTTAACAGAGTACGTTTCAGCTATGAAATGAGTATGAGATCCCAAATGGGCCAAGAATAACTCCTGGGCTCTTGCATGATAAGACCTGTAAGTTGTGCATGTGAAGTGGTCACCCACAATTTGTAAAGGAGAGGAATGCCCAAACATCTGGGTAGTACGGAAGACCATTAGAATGTTGGTGTCAATGAAACAAACAAACAACTGCTAAGATCTGACTCAAGACCTTTTTGAATCTCATTGCTATTGCTAAGAAAATAAATTGAGATCTTTTTGTGACAGTGTGTACCCAAGGGGATGGAACAAAACTAAAGGTGATTATGAACCATTTTAATATTCTTTTGGAGAATGATGTCTCAAGAAGGGTGTTATAATCTTACTTAAGTATATCATATTTAAACTTGGTGAGCTTATAGGTTCATAGGTTCATAGGTTCATACTAGGCTATCTGCCCGAGGGCATTTATAAGCCTAGCCCATAGTTTTGTGGCTTACGCCACCCCTTTAATTTGGAGAAACTATGCCCATTATTTAGCTGTGCCTCTGTCAAGCAGTGACACTGAGGTAACCCCTGGGGTGTATCTGCGATCTCCCATCCATTGGTCAAGATTCCTCTTGAACAAGGCCAGCGAGGTGCTCTGCCTCACATAAACCGGGATTTTGTTCCACAGCATAGGGAGTCTTTGGGTGATGAATCTATCCCTCCAGCACGTCCTATTAATAACCGTGTCGAGGTTTAAATCTCCCGCCCTTGTGGCTCTGAGGGATCTAGATTTTTTGAGATGAAGCATGTTCATCAAATCTGGGTTTGACATGGCCTTGTATGTCAGGCATAGGTCACCTCTGAGCAAGCGGTAAGCAACTGAATATAACTGGAGTTCTTTCAGTCGGGCAGCATAAGACAGATTTTGAGACCCTTTATCCTTTTGGTGAGGAACTTTTGTGGCCTCTCCAGCTGCTGCAAGTGTCGGGTCAGATACATTCCGAATGGGGCATTGTACTCGATCATTCGTCTGATGAGTGATGAGTATAGGGAGACTATGACTTCCCTTGATCTAGATGTGAATCCCTTCATGATAAGGTGGGCAATGTAGAAGGTCTTCCTAACTACTTTAGCAATATGAGTGTCGAATGAAAGGCTACTGTCAACCTGGGTTCCCAGGTCCCTAATAACTTCTTCTGTGTTCAGGGATTGCCACCTATATGGTAGCTAGGGGTAACCTTATTTTTCCCGAAGGGTATGACTATGCATTTCTTGGCATTTAACTTAAGGCCATGGCTCTGGCACCAGTTATCCGTTTCTGTGAGACCCTTCTGAAGGATATCTGTGTCGGATGTGTTTTCAACTACGGCGCCCAGTTTGCAGTCATCTGCAAACTTTGTCAGCCATAACCCTCCTGTGTTTGCTTGTACTTCAGAAAAGTAGATGCCAAACAAGAGTGGGCCCAGGACTGAGCCCTGTGGGACACCACTTGTGACAGGCTTTGAGTCTGACATGGCGCCAGCAACTCTGACCCTGTGGGTTCTGTCACTCAGCCAGTTTGCAACCCATCTTGTAATGTATGGGTTTACATTTAAGTTGATGAGTTTTTCAATGATACCCGAGTGAGGTATTGTATCGAAGGGCTTCGCCAGGTCTAGGTAGGCTGTATGGACTGCCTTTCCCTCGTCAATGGCCTTGGTGACTGTTTCGAAAAAGTCAACCAAGTTTAAAAGGCATGATCTGCCTTTGACAAAGCCAAACTGGGTTGGATCTAAAGTCTGCAAATTCCCTATGTCTTTATTTATGAGATCCATTATGATCCTCTCCATGGCTTTGCAGATAAGGCTTGTCAAGCTAATGGGACGGTAATTTCCAGGGTCGGTGGAGGCACCGCCTTTGTGGAGTGGGACCACAGTCGCTGTGCGCCACTCCCTGGGTATGTATCTGGAGGTGAGACTAAGATTAAATAGCTGTCCTAACTGTGGGTTTAATTCCTCGTTGAGTTCATGGAGCACACAGCTGGGGACACCATCAGGTCCCATGGATGCTGTGTTCTTTGCCTTGGAGAGAGCAGTTCTCACCTGGGCGTTAGAGATGTTTGGGGGGCTACAATCATTTGGTATAGATATCTCTCCTTTAGGGGGGGGGAGTTTGCACTGAACCTCTCAGCCAGTATGTTGGCAATGTCTGTAGGATCAGTAATCTTCACATCATTTTGAACTAATTCTGAGCATATCTGGGAGTTTCCTCCTAAGTTTCTGACATAGCTGAAGAATGCCTTATGGTTGTCTTTAGAGTCCTTAGCTATTTTTTTCTCAAAATTAGCTTTGGATGATTTTATGAGAGCTCTTAGCTTTTTACTTATAGTGATCAGCGGTGTCTTACCTTTTAAGGATTTTGCTCTATCTTGTAGTAGCTTTCTCCTTTTGTTGTAGAGTTTGTTTATGGCTGGGGTCCACCAGACTGGACGCTTGCCTTTGGTACAAAGAGTCTTTGTTTTGCTTGGGATTGCCTGATCCATGCAGCCCTGCAGGTGCTGGTAGAAGGCATTTGTAAGTGATTCAGCGGTTTGAGTAATGTTAACCGCCGGCTCAGGGGCCTTAAAGGAGACCACACTAGTCTTTAGAAGTGTGAAGTCGGCTTTCGAGAAGTTCTTTACTGTGGTCTTTTCATTTCGGTGGGGCGGGATGAGGACCTCCAGCGAGATTAGTTTGTGATCAGATCTCACCAGTGAGGGGTATACTTCTGGCGTTGAACATCGTGCTCCCATGTTCGTGATGATGAGATCAAGTATGTTCTCTCCTCTTGTGGGGATGGTGACTAGTTGTTCCATGGCATTTGAGTTTATGAATTCCAGGAACTTTTGGG
Source organism: Protopterus annectens (assembly GCF_019279795.1). Classification (NCBI taxonomy): domain Eukaryota; kingdom Metazoa; phylum Chordata; order Ceratodontiformes; family Protopteridae; genus Protopterus; species Protopterus annectens. The sequence goes on from NC_056739.1 coordinate 1,335,690,328, forward strand.
CTAGAGTGTTTGGGCTTGAGTAGTGTTCCCAGTCTATATTAGGGTAGTTGAAGTCACCTAGTATGATGGTGTTCGGAGATACATTTATCCCCTCCAGTGTTTTCAGGAAGGCCATATGAGGTTCCTGAGTTTGCGAAGGTGGCCTGTAACATGCTACAAATTGCAGAGCAGTCTTGCCTATGGTTAATTGCACCTGGATGGTTTCCGATGCATCGTGCGATGCCACCAATCTTGAGGTGTGGGTGTCCTTGATGTATATGGATACCCCTCCTCCTTTCTTGGTATTGTCCGGGTTTTGGGGCCGGAACGCATGATATGAGGTAAAACCTGATAGTGCTGGGGTGCTCTCAGGAGCCTTGAACCAGGTTTCTGTCACAGCACAGACATCGATGTTCTCCATACTGAGAAGGGCCTCGAGTGCGTGCATCTTGAGGTTGAGACTTCTGGCATTGAGCAGCATTACCCTTAGTTTTTTTTCTTGGTTTTGTTCTAGGGTGGTAGGTTTAGAATTTGAGCCTTCCCTAAAAAAAGGCACTATGGGGGTGGCAAGAGCCTTTGCCAAAATCCGGAATCCCAGGGGTGACAAGTGCAAGCCGTCCCTTGCGAAGCAGCGTGGCTTGTCCAGCATGTCATCCCAGGCAGACAGACATTGGATCCCCTTTGAATGACACCAGAGTTTAAGCCAATTGTTAAAGCTGATCATCTTATCTCTGTATTGTGGCATCATTCTTGGTGAAGGTAGGATACTGCTCAAGGTCAGGGTCATACCTGCTTGGGCTACATAATCAGAGAGCTCCTCTATGTCTCTTTTCATGTAGTCCAAGGGTCTCAGGTCGTTAACACCAGCGTGGACAATGATTGCGTCATACTTGTACCTGCTGTTGAGAGACCTGAGTGCATGCGTTATGTGGCGGATTCTAGCACCCGACAGGCAGCTTACTGTGACCTTCTCCTTACTCAGTCTGGTGGCGGGACGTCAGTGTGTCTGACTATGGAGTCACCAATGACTAGTGTGTCTGGCATTGTGTTTGGCCTTAAGGGCTGTGACTGCTTGACACTCTGACTGTGTGGTCTATGTGTTGCAGGTGTTGTGTTTTGAGGTGGTAGTTGTTTGGGTGTCTGCTTTGGTGGCCTCTGCTGTTTTGGTAGATTTTTGATCAGAGCCTCCGAGTATGTCTTTGTGTGTTTATGTGTATGATTTGAGGTTGTGATGGTATTATGTGAGACTGGGTCTATGGTGTGTGTGGTTACCTTCTCCTCCTGTCTGGTCTTGCCAGTCCTATGTTGAGAGAGCTCAGCCTCCAGTTTGGCCGTATAGTTGCATCTCTCGCATGTATTTGTGTTTTGTGGGAGGAGGAGAGGGTTGTCTGTGTACATGAGGCAATTGTAACATTGCCTCAATATTCCCAGGTTCACCAGCTGAGCAGGAGAGGACATTAGTAACTGATCCCTCGACATGCTAGAAGGAATAGACAGAAAAACTTTAAAAAAAGATTCTGGGGGATGTGGGTGACCGAGAAATGGGGTTTGCTTTTTTGGGGTACTTTCTATAACAAGAGTGCTGTATCGAGGTAATAAGTACTGTAGAAGCAAGTGCTTAGCTATACAGATAGAGAATAGTCTACTAGGGAGTCAAGTAGGGATAATTTATAGTTGTAGGATACACTAAATAGAACAGTAGTATACTTTGAGGAAGGTAGTTTTAAGGGAAAATTTGAAGAGTGGACTTTAGGTAGCCCTGATAGTTTAAATCTGCTTAACCGGCGCTGCCCTAGTGTGCAACGGTAGCAGCTCCGCGCTAACGAGTGCTTTATAGCAGGGGGCTGGAAAAAACAGGAAATGACCCAAAATGGCCAACGAATTACTAGTTGCTGCTTCTAACCACTCCTCTGAGGACAAACAAGCAGCTCAGTACTCCCCACTCCCACTGGTGAGTAAAGAAACTACCTCTGGCCACACAAGAAAATGGAGGAACACAGAAACCAAATACAAAGCCCAGGGATCAGCAAATCTGATCACTGGAACAACCAGCTAGGAAAGTTTAGGAAAGGAGAAATATTTTTTTGTTTTTTTTGTTTTTTTTTTGCAAACAGACAGGAAAAATGCAGTAAATGCTTTGTTTTCGACTAAATTGCTATCAAAGGCTGGTACACTTGAGTGTATTAGCCTGTTTGTTACTTTTAAGCAATACTTTAGCCCACAAGTGCAATCAACACTATAAGCTCACAAAAACAGGAAAATAAGGTAATAAAACAGTAATATAGGCACAAACAGTAGTCGAAAAGCTCAAAAGATCGAAAAATGCAAACAAAAAGTTTAAAAAAATACTTATGATCAAGAAAGTTGCTTTTTCTGCTCTCTGCTGGCTTAGGAACTCTGCAGGGGACCACGAGGAGCTATGCCAAGTTCTCTAATGCCAGAAAAGCCTGCCAAAGCGTGCTTTATAGCAGGGGGCTGGAAAAAACAGGAAATGACCCAAAATGGCCAACAAATTACTAGTTGCTGCTTCTAACCACTCCTCTGAGGACAAACAAGCAGCTCAGTACTCCCCACTCCCACTGGTGAGTAAAGAAACTACCTCTGGCCACACAAGAAAATGGAGGAACACAGAAACCAAATACAAAGCCCAGGGATCAGCAAATCTGATCACTGGAACAACCAGCTAGGAAAGTTTAGGAAAGGAGAAATATTTTTTTGTTTTTTTGTTTTTTTGCAAACAGACAGGAAAAAATGCAGTAAATGCTTTGTTTTCGACTAAATTGCTATCAAAGGCTGGTACACTTGAGTGTATTAGCCTGTTTGTTACTTTTAAGCAATACTTTAGCCCACAAGTGCAATCAACAATATAAGCTCACAAAAACAGGAAAATAAGGTAATAAAACAGTAATATAGGCACAAACAGTAGTTGAAAAGCTCAAAAGATCGAAAAATGCAAACAAAAAAGTTTAAAAAATACTTATGATCAAGAAAGTTGCTTTTTCTGCTCTCTGCTGGCTTAGGAACTCTGCAGGGGACCACGAGGAGCTATGCCAAGTTCTCTAATGCCAGAAAAGCCTGCCAAAGCGTGCTTTATAGCAGGAGGCTGGGAAAAACAGGAAATGACCCAAAATGGCCAACGAATTACTAGTTGCTGCTTCTAACCACTCCTCTGAGGACAAACAAGCAGCTCAGTACTCCCCACTCCCACTGGTGAGTAAAGAAACTAACTCTGGCCACACAAGAAAATGGAGGAACACAGAAACCAAATACAAAGCCCAGGGATCAGCAAATCTGATCACTGGAACAACCAGCTAGGAATGTTTAGGAAAGGAGAAATATTTTTTTGGTTTTTTGGGGGTTTTTTTGCAAACAGACAGGAAAAAATGCAGTAAATGCTTTGTTTTCGACTAAATTGCTATCAAAGGCTGGTACACTTGAGTGTATTAGCCTGTTTGTTACTTTTAAGCAATACTTTAGCCCACAAGTGCAATCAACAATATAAGCTCACAAAAACAGGAAAATAAGGTAATAAAACAGTAATATAGGCACAAACAGTAGTTGAAAAGCTCAAAAGATCGAAAAATGCAAACAAAAAGTTTAAAAAAATACTTATGATCAAGAAAGTTGCTTTTTCTGCTCTCTGCTGGCTTAGGAACTCTGCAGGGGACCACGAGGAGCTATGCCAAGTTCTCTAATGCCAGAAAAGCCTGCCAAAGCGTGCTTTATAGCAGGGGCTGGAAAAAACAGGAAATGACCCAAAATGGCCAACAATTACAAGTTGCTGCTTCTAACCACTCCTCTGAGGACAAACAAGCAGCTCAGTACTCCCCACTCCCACTGGTGAGTAAAGAAACTACATCTGGCCACACAAGAAAATGGAGGAACACAGAAACCAAATACAAAGCCCAGGGATCAGCAAATCTGATCACTGGAACAACTAGCTAGGAAAGTTTAGGAAAGGAGAAATATTTTTTTGTTTTTTTTTTGCAAACAGACAGGAAAAAATGCAGTAAATGCTTTGTTTTCGACTAAATTGCTATCAAAGGCTGGTACACTTGAGTGTATTAGCCTGTTTGTTACTTTTAAGCAATACTTTAGCCCACAAGTGCAATCAACAATATAAGCTCACAAAAACAGAAAAATAAGGTAATAAAACAGTAATATAGGCACAAACAGTAGTCGAAAAGCTCAAAAGATCGAAAAATGCAAACAAAAAGTTTAAAAAATACTTATGATCAAGAAAGTTGCTTTTTCTGCTCTCTGCTGGCTTAGGAACTCTGCAGGGGACCACAAGGAGCTATGCCGAGTTCTCTAATGCCAGAAAAGCCTGCCAAAGCGTGCTTTATAGCAGGGGGCTGGAAAAAACAGGAAATTACCCAAAATGGCCAACAAATTACTAGTTGCTGCTTCTAACCACTCCTCTGAGGACAAACAAGCAACTCAGTACTCCCCACTCCCACTGGTGAGTAAAGAAACTACATCTGGCCACACAAGAAAATGGAGGAACACAGAAACCAAATACAAAGCCCAGGGATCAGCAAATCTGATCACTGGAACAACTAGCTAGGAAAGTTTAGGAAAGGAGAAATATTTTTTTTTTGTTTTTTTTTTGCAAACAGACAGGAAAAATGCAGTAAATGCTTTGTTTTCGACTAAATTGCTATCAAAGGCTGGTACACTTGAGTGTATTAGCCTGTTTGTTACTTTTAAGCAATACTTTAGCCCACAAGTGCAATCAACAATATAAGCTCACAAAAACAGGAAAATAAGGTAATAAAACAGTAATATAGGCACAAACAGTAGTCGAAAAATGCAAACAAAAAAGTTTAAAAAATACTTATGATCAAGAAAGTTGCTTTTTCTGCTCTCTGCTGGCTTAGGAACTCTGCAGGGGACCACGAGGAGCTATGCCAAGTTCTCTAATGCCAGAAAAGCCTGCCAAAGCATGCTTTATAGCAGGGGGCTGGAAAAAACAGGAAATGACCCAAAATGGCCAACAAATTACTAGTTGCTGCTTCTAACCACTCCTCTGAGGACAAACAAGCAGCTCAGTACTCCCCACTCCCACTGGTGAGTAAAGAAACTACCTCTGGCCACACAAGAAAATGGAGGAACACAGAAACCAAATACAAAGCCCAGGGATCAGCAAATCTGATCACTGGAACAACTAGCTAGGAAAGTTTAGGAAAGGAGAAATATTTTTTTATGGGACAGTCTGATCCATTTTGGGTCTCTGAGACTGAACAGACCCTTTTGGGCCTTAAGTATGTTCTTATATACTCAGAGATAGGTAGATCACTATTAATGACAGACAGTTTTAAGCCAAGACTAGCTATACTTGTCTCAGAGATCATGTTTTATATTTCCCTATCTATCCTGTGGGTAAATTCCATACAAGGGACACAAAGAAAGGTTAAGGCACATTTTTAAGACATCCAGGAAATGTCAGGAATGTGCTGCCATCTAGTTCAATGGACAACCATTTCAAAGAAAATTATAATTCTGACCTAAAGCTTTTGAAGTTCTTCATGCGTTTCACCTGAAAACTTCCTAGCTTGTTAAGAAGAAGAGAGGCACTGTACATGTTCAGTTTTGCAACATGAGTCCTAGAGGAATGATGACTTGTCCCATAACCATTTGCTTGCATACGTCAGTTATTGTATAGCAGTATACTTTCTACATACTGCCCATCATCATTGTTCATTGTTAAAAAATATTTACTACTTTATTAATTAAGAGAACTGTACATAGCCATGAAAGTTAATGCAACTTTTAGTACATCTAGAAAGCAGGGGGGCCAGGGTGCCAGTGTCTGTTATCATATGGCATTTCACAGCACTATTTGGTTTATCTAATTTTGGATTTGATTATATGTAAATTGCCACTTTATTGTTTATATATTTCAATTTGTCAACTCGGACAGCTAGAATGAGCCAATGGGATCTTTTCTTCGTGATACTCCACTGAAAAGCTCCACATAGTTATAACTGAAGTCATTTTTATAATCATACATAGTAAAGATACAGCATATTAGCAAGTTAAGCAATTACAAAAATAGAAGATAAATATACTTGAAAAAAACTCTTTAATGATTCTCATATTAATAAATACTGCATTTAAAAGAGTGGAGCAAGACAGTAAATGTATTCAAGGCACGAACTTAAACCATCGCATGAGGTAACAAGTACATATCTACTTGGTGTACATGAAAGGACACATTTGTTAGTGTTGAAGGTTTTCACTTGGTCTAAAGTGTTCCACAGAAGTTGAATTACTGATATTAGGAATATGGATGGTTTTCAGAAGTATCCATGAGTCAGACTCAATGCTATTATATAATGATGGAGATATTAGGGGAAATGCTGTCTGGGGCAGGAAGATCAATGAGGGATTGTAGGGAAATTAATGAGGGTCGGGTCTGGGTTGGATTCTACAAACCCAGAAGTTAGAATGACAGGTAGAGTCATCTATCTGGGAAGAGATATCTTATCCAATGAATAAGCCAGTGAAATTTTTCTGAGACAGAGTCAGGTATGCACCTGTAGAAGGAAGGAAGACAGTACAATTAAAACAGGGGGTACAGAAGATTTTAATTGGGGCATAATGACTAGGGTTTTTGGAGGAATGGACCAAAGCAGTAGTGGAGGAGAGGTTTGTTGCCCTTAGTTATTATTTATTTATTTTATTTAATGTTTGTTTGCCAGGATAGTCCGACTGGACAACAAGTGTTCATTTTCAGCAGAGTCCTGCGAAGAAAAACTCCATAAGTTTACAGACAGAAGAAAAATTTACAAAAGAGACATTACAGAGTACTAGCATACAGACTGTAGACATTACAGCCATTAGTATACAATAAGAGGATATTCCCCCTTTTGGTTGAAAATACAAGTGTACAGAATATACAATGAGAGTAGATAAGAACCTGGTAGAGCATTGCAAGATATTTCATAAATCACAATTGAATAAGTGTATATAAATGTTTAAGTTTTCCATATATATACATTCAAGCAAATATACATGTAAGAGTATACATACATATATATGCATACACATATATATACATATATGCTGATTAATTTGTTCAGAGATACTTTGAGGAGAGACAGTCATAGGTAAAGTTGGGAAAAAGTGCTTGGAAGGAAAGGAAGCTAGGTTATAGTTAATTTGGAGAGGAAACAGTTAATATTTGAGGGGCAAATAAGAAATTGGCTCAAGAGGAAGTAAGGTAGGTGTTAGGGAGGAATTAGGTGAGTTTTTTCTCTTAGCCAGGATTTAAGGGGACAGACTTTTGGCACAGGCTTATTAATGAACTCTATGTCGAATGCGACATAAGATTGTAGGTTTTTTGTCTAAGATGACAACAAAGCACACCTTGAAGGAGTGATGGGCAGCTATCATTGCCCAGGCAGAGGACTTGCTCAAAGATGTTAATTTGGTAGAAACACACACAGGAGATTACCAGAATGTGAGAGGTGGCAAGAGATGTTCCCAGTCAGTGAAACTAAACAATCGCCTGCCAGAGTGAAGCAAACCAGAAATTCAGTGAGAGCACCAAGGAATGAAGGCACTGATATTTGGGGATCAGATCCCCAAACAGCTACAGGTAATGACATACTGTGCAGGTTGGAGTCAGGGAGGGAGTTTCAGTTTTTGGGTAGCTTAGGTGAGGTTTTAGATGATCTTAATGATGTTAACTGCGTGCAAGGTCAGGAGTTGTTTAGATGGGCAGGTACAACCTCAGGGCAATGCATCACATGCAGATACACAATGCAACTAGATGGGGAGTCAGTTGTCAGGGGTGCTGGCATCCACATCAGACACCTGCATCAATTACAAAAAGTGGTTGGTTCAGACTTTGAAGCCTAACCAGGTGACTGGCTGGCTATGCTATCACTTTCAACAGGGTTTTTTTATTACCCCGTATATTCTCCTTTCTGTTAAAGAAAAACTACGGAAAGGGGGGATGCTGACATCTTTGAACTGATAGATTCTGAAGTAGTGCAAAGATTGGCTTAGGTGGACATGGCTGGGAATAAGGACTTGCTGGCAGCCTTGGCCATGTCGGAGCAGAGACAGACAGGGACATTTAAAGCCAGGACTTGGGAAAATTGGGCATTACGTTACATTTACTACATGGTGGTCTGTTAAAAGAAGGATAGTTAACAAGCCCTCCCCTTGTTGGCTTATTTTCTTAATATTTGGGAGGCTCAGCAGTTGTGTTCAGGGAACATGTGTTTATGGTATAACCAGCATTTCTGCAAATGGAAGGCTGTCAGTTAGTTCTTGAAATGAAAGGTGAGGCATCCAAACATCTGGTTGGTGACAATACTAGACAGTGTGAACGGTCAAGCTAGGATACCTAGGGAAGCAGGAGATAAATCAGGTACATGTTTGGCATTCAATATGGGTAGGTATGCCTGGCCACCATTTCAATTTTCCCACAGCTGTTCAGCTTATGGAGGGGCACATTCAATAATGCAATGTTGGTGCTGGGAGGGAAATCGAGGATAGGTTCCTCCTGGTGTGGGGGAAGGTGTAAAGCTTCTGATAGTAGGGCAGCAGGGTGTTGGGGGACAGGCAGTTTTCAAGGGCAGAGAAGTATGCCACTATTCCCATTCTCATAATTAAAGTACAATGTGTTGCAATGATTTTTATTAGGCTTCCCTGATATGGAGGTAGCCACATAATTGATTACATGGTTTTCAAGGGTTTTTTTCCATTAAGTCAGGGGTCAAGGGGGAAGGAGGGCATTTTGCAGGGATTAATTGTAATGGGAGGATCTTGGGTCCATTTGCCACCCTACCCTTGCTAGTTTTAAGGTGTCCCCTCCGGGTTTATTACAAAAGAGGACTCCCAGGGAATTTCAGATGACCCATCATCCATCCTTCCCACAACAGGGGGGTCAGCCCGTAATTATATTTGCAAAATGGATGTGCAGGTGCAGTATGCATACTTGGATGAGGCTGTCAATGTGATCAAAGGGTTTGTGGAGCCTTGGCTAGTGTAGGTGGACACTGAGTTAGCTTTCTGCTTGTTGCCATCTCAGGAAGAGGAATGGCCATTGCTGGGTATGGTGTTTGATAAAAAACTGTACCTTGACAAAGCCATGCTCATTGGCTGTTTGATGGCAAGTGCTACTTTTGAGAATTCACCTCAGCTCTGTACTGAATGTGGCTGCAAAGGGTTTCAGTTAGGGCCGTTCATTGCTTACATGACTTCCTCCTGGTGGGAGAGGGGCACTGGAAGCTTTAGAAGGGCTACAGGTTTTCATCAGGATATGCAAGGAATTGAAGTCCCACTTGCCAACAGAAAGCTGGAAGTTCCAAGCAAAGCTAAATGCTTCTTAGGTTTGACAGCTGATGCAGGTGGGGGATGTTTCATCTCCCAGAGGAGAAATTGGAAAAACTGAAGGGTAAAATGTAATTGTTTGTACTAGGGACAAGGTTCAGATTAAGGAAGCCATGGAGCTCTTGGGTTTGATGAACTTTACATGCCAGATAGTTAGCCCAGGTATGACTTTTTGTAGATTGGTAGCATACAAGCTGAAGGGTAAGAACAGCAAGCATCACTGGGTGCGGATTGGTAGACTATTTAAGCAGTATCACAAAAAATACAACCAACTGCAGTTGTGGGCTACATTTCTTGAAAGCTTCAATGGCATTTCCTTTGGCAGAAAGTTTGGATCAATCAGGAAGAGTTGCAATTGCACACAGACATTGTGGGAGGGTGGGGAATGTGGCTTATTTTAATGGAGAGTGGTTCACAGCTCAATGGCCAGCTGGATGGAATGAGGAGTGGAAGAAGGAAATGGCATTCCGAGAGCTGATGCCCATTTGGGTAGCATCAATGATGTGGCAAGAGCAGTTGCTGGATAGGAAAGTGATTTTCAATTCAGATAACTTGGTGGTGGTCTAGGTTTTAAAAATGAAGACTGATACATCAAAGCTGCATTTGTTGGTTTTAAGAAAACTTGTTTTACCAAGTTTATTAATTAATTTTTCCTTTTCAGGTACACACTTGCCAGGTTCAAAGAATCAGATAACTGACAGCCTCTCTCATTTTCAGTTTCGCAGGTTTCAGGAATTAGACCCAGAGGCACTGGTCAAACTAGTGTCGCTGCTTGCAGAGGTGTGGAATCTTGGAAATGTGTACTGAGATGGTTGATTCAGCAGCTGGGGGCTTATTATAGGCCTTATCTGCTTTTCAGTGATTTTATGAGTGAGCTGCTTGAGGAGGGGAAAGTATGGTCACAGGACTTGTTGCATTATTTGCCGAGTAGATGGCTCATATGGAGGGAGGTTAGGTCTGTTAGAGTACATTTGACAGCTATTAGCATGTTTACCAGGGTAGTGAGTTTGGAGGACCTAACCAAATCCTGGATGGTGGGGCGAATGTTGAAGCGGTGAGATCAGGTACATGGTAGGAGAAGTGATGGGCGGCTACCAGTGATGAAGCAGACACTTAGGGTAATGTTGACATGCTTGCACTTAGTAATGGGAAGCTTGGTGGATTACATGGTCTGGGCAGCATTGGCAATGTGGATGTACAAGGGGGCATTTAGGGTTGGAGAACTACTGGGTTCTTTGTTGTGGAGGGATGTCTTTATATTCCCTTCAGTGATGTCAATCTGGTTGCAATGCTCTAAACCAGATAAGACTGGAAGAGGCACGCAGATAGTAATATGCAAGAGTGAAGAGGAGTTAATGTGCCCTGTGGCGTGACTTAAGAAACTTCAAATTTCACATGGCAGCATTCCTAAGGACCTAGTTTTTCACACCACAAATGGTAAGCTGGTGGAAGTCAGCCAACTCACGTGCATAGTTAGAAGGGCTATTCACTCTCAGGGCATCCAAGAGGAGAGGTTCTCGATGCATTCATTTCAGATAGGAAGAGCATCACATTTAGTACAAGAGTGAAGATCAGTGGAAGTAATTAAAAGAGTGAACAGTGGTCATCTAGGGCATTTTTCACTTACACTAGATGATAAGGATTTGTGTGGGCTATATGTCATTACGTATTTTTTTATCTTTCTCCAGGAGGGGTTATTGTCATATTGGGCCACACTTTTGTGTACTTGGATGCAAAACAACCTGCAATCAGGTCAGAAGGAGCTGCTTCTGGGTTACAAGGATCCAAGGTGGATCATATGTTGACAAGTTGTTAGAAGATTAAGGAGGCATTATCTCATGGACAAGATGGAAGATATCCAATTGTGTATTGGAGTACCATGCATTTCAGTCATTCATTTGGCAGTTACTGACTGGGGGTAATTACCAAATGGCAATTAATAGCTACAACAGTGGGGGATTTGGCAAACGTGAGGTATAAGTATCCCAGTATGATCACAGTTTGGTTGGAGAATCATGCAGCAGTTAGTATGGATGCATGCTATTAAATGCATGAGTGTTGAGTGGGCCTGGCACTTTATTAATCACAGGTTTGCTAGAGTTCTGGGACAGCTAGGTGTTTATTCCATTGATCATAGGGATTTTGATTATAGGGATCCTATTTGGTACCGGGCGATGGGGTACACCTAAATGATCTTGGCTTGGATTTGTTTGATGTGCAGCTCACTTTATTTTTACAAAACTTGGTTAAGACTCTTTAAATGTGGGAGGAAGGGGGACCTGTTAGGCAGAAAAGATGGATTCAGATGAACCCCTTTTCTGTTTCCCCTTCCTCCTTTAGTTCCTGCTTGGTCATATTTTAGTTATTTGTTCGGTGGTATAAAAGTGAGTGAAATCATGCTGTTTCTAATGTAATCTGAGGTTTTAAACAAGCGGATTGATTTAACACTGCTTTCCATCAAGTTTAAGTGGAAATGAGAGGGTAACGCTGCCTACTGAAAACTTTCCATGTTGTGAAACTAAGACATGTTTTGAATATTATGGAATTTATAGTTATAATAAGTTGCTTAAATAAAATGGTCGCCTTATCCTAATTAGTGTGGTTATTTATCCGAAGGGGAGAGCTGGACAAATTAAGTTTGTATGCAGACAAATTTGTCCAGAGATGTCTTGAGGAGAGATAATGGGGAGGGATAGTTATAGGTAAAGTTAGGAAATGGAGCCTGGAAGGAAGGGAAGCTAGGTTATGGTTAATTTGAAGACGAAAGTGTTAATATTAGAAGGGAGAAATAAGGAATTGGTTCAGGAAAAAGTGAGGTAACGCTGCCTACTGAAAACTTTCTATGTTGTGAAACTAAGACATGTTTTGAATGTTATGGAATGTATACTTGCAATAAATTGTTTAAAAAAATGGTCAACTTATAATTGGTGTGGTTATTTATCTGAAGGGGGATCTGAACAAAAAGACATTTAATGTTGCAATGTTAATGGAAAGGAGAAGGAAAAATGTCAAGGTAGAAGAATGAAATGGAAAGAAAGGCAGGCAGCAAGTGAGGGGTGGTAAACTGACAGTGAGAAAGTTTAAATGGCGATAATGTGGTAAAGGTTACAGAAAGAATCCACTTTGTGAGTGCCACAGAAGCACTAGGCATACAATAAGATAATCCTAAAACCTAGAAACAGTAATGGTAGGGATAAGAAATGGTTAAAATCAAACTGTTAGTGACTTCAACTACCTCACCATTAACTGGGAAAACTAGGATTAATAGTCCTATATTTGAACATTTTCATAGTGTACATAATGGGTCTATTGACTCATTATTTTTTGTGCTTTGGCCAAACCCACTGCATGTTTTGGAGGTAATTTTCAACAAAGTTTATTAAATCTAGAAAGTAGATTCATTTTGAAATATGGTACTTTAAAACCTCGAGGTTTGAATTTGGAAGTGAATTTAAATATTTAATAGTATTTTTGATAAGCAATTCAATGTATTTCAGTTTTAAGTGTTTCAAAAATTGTAAAAATTGTGTCTATGTCTTTAATTCTTGGGAGCTGTTTAATTCTTTCTCAATTGTATTTAATTGTTTAATTGCTGATTGTTGGGTAGCACCAGTATATATATTGCATCTGGTGGCTTGATGTTTATTCCTTTGAAGGCTGTTGGGCTGAGGTACCGGAATAAATCCTTTGTATCCTGAATCCTGCTCTTGTGGTTTGTTCTATTATTGCCAACATCCTGGCAGATCGGTTCACTGCTAACTTTACCCCCCTCTCACCCACTAAAGGGCCCATATCTATTCAGGAAGAATGCAGAGTCCCTGTAATCACAACTACGCAGGTAAAAGCTGCACTCTCTAAAGCCAAAAACACAGCATCCATGGGACCGGACAACATCCCAGGCTGCGTTTTACACGAACTTCAAAACGAACTGGCTCCCCACTTAAACACCATGTTCAATAACAGCCTCGCATCAGGCTTTGTGCCCTCTGAATGGCACACAGCAACAGTTATCCTACTCCACAAAGGGGGAGCCCCCACTGATCCCAGGAACTATCGACCTATTAGCCTGACGAGCCTGGTCTGCAAGGCCACTGAATGTATCATCATGGAACTCATAAACAAAGACACTGGTAACCTCCAAACTCTGGATCCCACCCAGTTCGGGTTTGTGAAAGGCAGATCATGCCTCATGAACCTGATCGACTTCTTTGAGGCAGTCACCAAAGCCGTGGATGAGGGTAAGGCGGTTCACACAGCCTATCTTGACCTCGCCAAGGCTTTCGACACCATCCCCCATTCTGGAATTATAGCTAAACTCACTAAACTAGGTATAAATCCCTACGTCACAAGATGGGCTGCCAAATAGCTCACTGACAGAACCCACACTGTAAAAGTTGCAGACTCCAAATCTGACCTCAAAGCAGTGACAAGTGGAGTACCACAGGGTTCCATCCTGGGACCTCTCCTGTTTGGTATCTACTTCTCTGAAGTACAGACTAACACAGAAGGCCTCTGACTAACGAAGTTCGCATATGACTGCAAACTAGGAGCCACAGTCAAGTCCCTAAATGATGTGGGCATCCTACAGAAGGGCCTCACAGAGACAGATGCCTGGTGTCAGAGCCATGGCCTCAAGCTCAATGCCAAAAAGTGCAGTGTCATCCCCGTTGGTAAAAACTCTGTACCCATGAACTACCACATAGGCAGCAATCTACTTAACACCGAATGCGTGATAAGAGACCTTGGGACCCAGGTGGACAGTAGTCTTCCTTTGATAGTCACATTGCCACAGTAGACAGGAAGTTTTTCTACGTGGCACACCTCATCATAAAAGGGTTCTCATCCAGGAAAAAAGAGGTCAATGTTCCCCTCTACTCGTCACTCATTAGACCCATTATAGAGTACAACGCCCCTTTTGGAATGTACCTCACAAGACATCTGCAGCAGCTGGAAAAGTACCTCACAAAGAGGATTACTGGCCTCAAACAAATGCCCTACACTGACCGCCTCAAAAAACTCCAGCTTTATCCCATAGCATATCACCTACTCCGAGGTGATCTCTGCCTAACATATAAAGCTATATGCTATAGCTATGTCAAACCCAGAGCTGCTGGACATGCTACACCTAAAGAAATCCCAATTCCTCCGAGCTACACGCTCTAGGGACCTAAATCTTGTCACCACAATAAACAGGACACGCTGGAGGGATAGATTCCTGTCCCAGAGACTTCCTATACTCTGGAACACGCTACCCATCTATGTCAAGCAAAGTTCATTAGCACTCTTCAAGAAAAATCTTGATGAGTGGATGGGAAATAGGAAATACACCCCGGGGATCACTTCTGTGTTTCTGCTGGACAGTGGCACAGGAAAAAAAACTTTCTTGGGTGGCGTAAGCTATGGTACCTTGCTGGCTAGGCTTATGTAGGCCCTTGGGCCGTTAGCCTAGTACCTACCTATGAACCTACAAAGACCAGTTTTTAAAATTAATCCAGAAGTCAGAAACATTCTTAAAATCTTTACTTACCTTCAAGGCACTGCAGGACCAAACTAAAACTGCAGCACATCAGCACCTTTTCATTTTCAACAGAGACCCACTCAAAGGAACTTGAATGCATTATCCTGCCTAATAGCAAAGACCATTCCCCCAAAGTAGTTGGTTATCTTGACTGATGACATTTAGTAAATTTTCAAGCTGTACCCTCTCAACTATAAAACAGTCTTCAGTAGTCAAACAGCAGCAAAGGTTATTTCATTAACAGTGACAGAGGATGTAGTAAAGATGCATGCATACAAGGTTTTTATTTTTTTGAAAAATATAATACTTATGAAAGACTTTCCTCAAAACAAACATACTGAGCGAATTTGTGCAGAAGACATCAGAGTCAGAGAAATACGAGCCAAATATCAAAAGTGTATGCAGAGTTATAACTTCCCAGTTATGAGACTTATGCACACTGTTTTACAACAGCCATCTAACTGAAGCGTACAATATCCTTCAGTAGAGTTGGCAATGAAGGAAGATCAGAGAATGTGTATTCTATACAGGGGGTGATGTTTGTGCATAAATCTGCCAATGTTTTTGGTTAGACAATAGCAAATCTGTGAGATACAAATAAACCTTACAAAATCTGCTGTTGTTGTTGTTTGTCTTTCGGCTTTTCCCGGTTAGGGGTTGCCAGAGCGGAACTCCGGTCCACTAATGATTGGCATTAGGTTTTGACATTGCCGAGCTGCCAGCTCGACGCCTAACCTTCAACGAAGGCACGCCCATTCACGCATGTCTTTCGGAACGCCACTCGACCGCGGGGAGGACATGTAGACTCCACACAGAAGGCACTCTCCACACACCAGCCGAGAATCGAACGGGAGAACCTCTTGCTACCGCTGCACCACCGCGGCAGAAACAACTGTTTTTATTCAGGGGCTGTAGAATACACTCTGCATATGCAACTGAAAGGATGTACAAAACCTTTGTTTTTTCTGTAGAATTTATAAAAAGTATATAATGTTTGCAAGTCGGATTTAAATTGTGTTCTTCTGTGGAGTACAACTATATAAATAAAACATTTAATGCACAGCAGATATACAACAATGTAGGAAAGAAGAATATATAACTATTTTACTGTTCTTAGGTGTAAGCAGTAAACTAAAAGACTGTGAATTCCTCTTTGTGGAGGGCAGCTACAACATGTATATAGTTGCTTAGTCTGAATCTGCAATTAATTTCATATCTTACAACTGTGTGGGGTTGTTGGCCAGAAATGGGAAAACAGCTCTATGAACTAGAATTGATTTCTCCAAGACATTACCTCATGAAAAATTTCTATAATGTACCCTGGACTTTGATTCGGTGAGGGAAGAAAGGTTTGTAAGAATGGGCTTGTTTGTATTCCTCTCATTGTGGATCCATTAAAAGCAATCTCTCCAGGTGTCAGAGAAAATGATCATCACTTCAGAGACTGTTGATCTCTCAGTCATCATTTTATTCTTTGCAGGGTCTGCTGCTCAGGACTTTGCTGACACTGGAACAACTTGCTACTTCTACATTTCTGTCTCTGCTTGTTATATGCTGACAGTTCAGATTGCAAAGATGGAGAAAGCAACTTGTCCAGTTAGCTATAGTTAAGAAATAGCTGCTTAGAAAAATTCTTTTAATTTTATTTAATTTGCCTTTGGTTACTAAGTTTGTCCAACTTGGTTTAGTAAAAAAAAAAAAAGGCTCATGGAGAAAAGCACCAACATATTACAAACATTTTGAAACAGATGTTCAGTAGTATACACAAGCAAACATTAATTAATATACATTAAAAATTACAATTACATTTGCTAATTAGATTACATTCATATGAAAGTAGTGGGAATTAGTACAGTATAAAAGATACATCTGCATTAGTAAGTACTGAATGGGTCAATATTACATAGTCAAAGTTTAAAAAGAGCGAACGCTCTTAAATCGACTGCAAAACAGTGAAACCACAGAATATCGAACGTCTGGAACAGCGATTTTTTTCCCAAGGAAAAAAAGATCGCTGCTCCAACCACCTCTCCATTTAAATACACGCCCCACCAAATTAAATATACCAACTCCGTGATCGCACCACAGTGGAGGAAACAAGAAAGTCCCGACAATGGCTCAGCGATTTTTTTTTTCCCCTGGGAAAAAAAATCGCTGTTCTGGCCATTCGACATTCTGTGCTTTCTCTATTTTGCAGTCAACGTAAGAGCATTTGCTCTTTTCAAACATCGACTATCCGATATAGACCCGTATTGAACACTGAGCATTTAAAGAGGTGTAATACTGGGTATGTGATTAGGGTTTAGAAATTCAAAGAAGTGAAGGTGAAGAAAGGCACTAGGTACAGCAGAAAATATTAATACTGAAGTGAAGAGATGGGGTGTAAAGCAGGTTCAGAGACAATTTTACACACACACACACACATACATATACACACACATACATTATGTATATATATATATATATATATATATATATATATATATATATATATATATACATATATATGGCTATCCTGAGGTTTATATTACAAGTACAGAGGCTAGGGTGAGCAGTTTCACAAAATAAAGTATATAGCTGGGAGATATTAGTAAAACTATCCCAGTATTGGTAAAGACTGTTTTTGAGGCATAGGATTCTGAATGAAGACAAATAGTTTGATGGTATGGCAGGCTGAAGTTAACAGTAGCATTTATCCTGGAGACATACAGGTGCAGATACATTGATTTAATGAGTGAAGTTTTAGTTTTAGCATCCTATCTGCTCATACTGGTTATCTGTTCCATTTTTTCAGTGCAATTACATCTGCACATTTACATTTTAACTGTACTACCCAACTTCTTTTGCAAGTGAAATTTTCTTTTATGTATTCACCTTTAAAATCATACAGCAGATTTATTTACTTCCTTCTTTATTAACTGATAAGCTTGTAATTAATATGTGTGGTGGCTAGCTGCTGGTATCTACTTCTGACTAGCCAGATTGCTCTGCTATACATTACCATTTCTGTTTATAGATATTTAGCTTGTTTCTCAAGAGTGGAACAGGAACTGGAGTTCTTCAGTCAAAGAGTCTGGTCTGGAGCAGAGGAAGTGATCTATCTTGGGCCAGGACAGAAACATGTAGTACTAGGCATTATTATAAGCCTTCCCTGGAAAGACGTGTGTTTGTGTGTGTGTGTGTGTGTGTGTGTGTGTGTGTGTGTGTGTGTGTGTGTGTGTGTGTGTGTGTGTGTGTGTGTGTGTCTGTGTGTGTGTGTGTCTGTATCTGTGTGTGTGTGTGTGTGTGTGTGTGTGTGTGTGTGTGTGTGTGTGTGTGTGTGTGTGTGTGTGTGATAGTTACTGCAGGGAAAGAAGCACCAGCAGACACTGAATCCTGAGGGAAGCAGGAAAGTGAGACGGGAAGCAAGGTCCAAAACCCTAATGGTGGGCGTTTAGTGTGAAGCTTATTCTTAGGAAAGGATGGTATAGGCTCATCATCTAGGACAATAGTGTACACTTCATGCATGCTCTTGAGAACAGACTTTAATTTGTGAAGTGTTTAGTGATTCACTGGGTGCACACCTTATATTTCCATTTATTAGGCGCCCACAGTGAGAATCATGAGAACATTCAATCAAATTACTGTGGACAACGAAACAATTCCAAGAACTAAAGCTCCTCTTCACTGTCTCACGGAATATAACTGTTCCAGAAAAAGTCATCAAAAATCAGGGCATAAAATGTTAGAAGCCAACTACTATTTCTGGGACAATGTAAAACAATCCTCCAAAATATATCCAATAACACTGGGGAGATGAATCCTCACTTGGGAAACCCATATGGATATGAGAATAAATCAGAGGGCTGCGCTGACAGCAATTAGAGAAAGAGAGGGACAGAGGTAAAACAAATCTAAAAAGAACAATAACCAGCAACAAAATATTTTAGAGAACTGCATGATGAACTTAGATTGCCTTCAAATGACCAGTGGATTTTTTTCTCCTTGACACCTGTCAGTGAAACCCTCCCAGATTTCACTGGTGCTTTGCGGGTAACTCAGTTGCAAATTTCTGCTGCTCTGCAGTTGCGCACTGAGCAGCTTTACCATACTTTTCATCTCTGATCCTCTATAGAATAAGTCCACTTTTTAAGTCCAGTGCAAAAGATGACCTACAAAATAAGCCCCCTTGTTAATCCCAGAGCAAAAGCTGATCTAACTTGCCCTTCTCACAAATTAGTACTTAAGGATTACCTGATACTATGGACAGTCAGTTTTCCCAACATTTCTCATGCCAGCCTAATTGACATGGGTATCATGATGCAATGTAGCAATTGCCTCATGTATACTGACAATGACTTGCTCCTAAAGGAAACAAATACAGTATGTGAGAGATGTAACTATACCATATAACTAGAATCGGTCCTCTCACATAAAAAACAAGACATCAAACAGGTTGTCAGCACATACACGTCTCCTCCCACACAAGATAATGTCATGGCACATAAAAGCAGATACATGGAGGTACTCACTAAAGCTTACCAAAGGTCCAGAGACCCCTTAAGTGCAAACAACCCACACATACTGGTACACAGACAGAATCCATCACTATACATGACAACACACATATCAGTGTCTCAACAATTAAGTTCCTAAGGCAAAACACCTTAAACCTAATGTCCTGGTCACAGGCTATTCAATAGTGAGACATACAGATGCCCCCCTCACCAGGATGAACAAGGAGAAGGTCGCTCAGATGCCTGTCAGGTGCAAGAACTCATCAAATGATCCACGTACTCAAGTCACTCAGCAACAATTACCGTTATGACTCCGTCATAGTATATGTTGAAGTGAATGACTTGAGACATATCTCTCTGGACTATATGAAGACAGACATGACTGAACCCTCAAATCGTGTGTCCTTAGCCTTAAGCAGCATTCTACCTTCACCTAAGATGATGCCACAATACAGACAAAAAATTATTGATTACAATAATTGGATCAGCTTCTGGTGTCACTCCAGAAGGATCCAGTATCTGTCATCCTTGGAAGACATGGTCGACAGACCACAATGCTTTACCAGAATTGGCCTTCACCTGTCTCTTCTCGGCTTTTGGGTACTGGCAAAGACACTTGGCTCCCCCATAGTGCCTTTTTTAGGCAATGTCATCACATCAAAACTTCCAACATAAAGAAATCCACAAGAAACAAACTCAAGGTCAAACTGCTTAATGCTAGGAGCCTAAACAGTAAACTGCACTCCCTGGAAGCACTCCTCACCTTGGAAGACGTTGGCATCTCTGCAATCACTGATACTTGGTTCAAGTCCTCAGACAGCACCTCGGCTATACAAGACTACAATGCCTTTCACACGTTTAGATACCAAAATGAGCATAAAAGACCCAAAGGTATAGGTGCATCCATCTTCATTAAATACAACTACACCTTAAGGTTAGTAAAATAGTATGACTCTCTTGAGCTACTCCAGGTCCAAATAACTATAGACTACCACAAAGTCATTAGCTACAGATCCCCAACTATGAACCAGGAGAAGCACACTGCCTACCTGGACTTGCTAGAGTCACTCAATATACACCAAACACCTTGGTCATGGAAGATTTCAACTATCCATGAATTGGGCAACTTACACAAGCACAATCACTATGAGGTTACTGGACTTTGTTAATTCAAATGCCCAGGTGCAGCTGGTCTGTAACCCAACAGGGGCTGAAATGTCCTAGACCTAGTGCTCACCAACATGGGAGGTTCACTGTACTACCCCCTGTGTTGCCCTCCCTGGTAAAGTCAGACCATAAATTTGTCTCGTTTGAAGTAAAGATAAGACCTGACACCGAGGAGCAAAAAAAAAACTTCTCCTAAGCAAACTATAGCCTACTAAGTGATTGTATAAAAAGTTTCAAAGCCCCTGCTAACATAGCCAACAATGACTTCTATGCAGAGGAGTACACAAATGCCGGCAGTTTATAAGCATAACCCTCTGTGCTAAACAGCCATGCAAATTTCTAAACTCCATCTACAGCACAGCTATGTACAACAGTGAAATCTCCCAAGTGCTCTTTATATTTGTACGCAGTTCCAAAAACACTGGACAGATGACACTTTTCTGAAGCTGTATGGTTGCATGGTTTACAGACTTTCATCTGTTGCCTAGATAAATGCTCCAGTAGTGAAACACAGCTCGTGTTTCACTCACTCTGCCACATACCACATTTACAGCATCAAAACAGCATGTTCAAAAGCAATAAAAAGCACAAGGTACTTAAGCTGTATGAAGGGTGGGCTATTAACATGGACAGAGCACCTCATTTTATAACCATATGCTATATGTAGAGATTTTGAACTAAGTTTGCTCAATGTGTATAAAAAGCATTATTTTTGTGCAAGCAGCATTCAGTTCAGTAGGAATCCATGTTATCACATTATATAAAGGGCAGTAAACATTATGCTCATTTTTTTTACTACCATACCATAAACGTCATGACTTAGTGTACCACAGGTCTAATAAACGCACACACATTATGACGGTATCATACATGCTGCTTTTATGGTGACGAGCAGCATCACCTGAATGCTTCATTCCTAAATTGAACCACTGCTGCTGGTATGTGCTGGACAAACAAACCCAGTTTAAGACGCAGTTAAATTCACTAAAAATATTACATATAATGACAAATTCTAAGAAAACCAGAGTTGCTCAAAACATGTGAAAATAATTGTCGAAGCAGTGTGTGTGGCAACAGTGACAAACTGCATCCAACAAAATTACATTGTTATTACTAGAATATAGTGGATTTCCTCTGCCATCGATTACAAAACGATGCTTGAGGATGCTGACTTAAAACAGAAAAGCTGTGCTGTCAGCAGCTATAATCGCATCTACATCACTGTTCTGCAGCATCTGTAGCTTCGGCATGATAAACACTGCACACTTTATTTGTCCTTTACACTCTGGCATTAGTATGTACCTTGCAATGCAAGCAGTGTGTGAATGCTGATGCCATCTTAAGACATTTATTCTCATATATTATGCACTGTGACTTTTCTGCCATTTGAAATTCAGTAAACCGATAGCTGTACATGGCTTAAAGCAGATGCAATGAGCACAGCACAGTGACTTGGAAAGAGACCATATAAAAAGGCTTCAGATGCTCTTGTACTAGTCTGACAACACAGAGCAGAAAACTATTTTGCAAATGAGAAGGGTGTCAGCTACTAGTCCAAATAATGCAGCCACTTACATAGCTGTCCAATGATCAATCAAATATAATGAAGTGCAGTAAATAGAGCTTCTTCCAAACACAGCAAAAATAAGGTCGGATTCATGTGTCATACTAATAAATTACTTATGTTCTGAAAATGAAAAATGACATCTACCTGCCTGTTTAGATCACTATGCAACAGCTTAAAAAAACAGAATTAGGTCTGAATAATATATGACTACATAATGGATTTTTTACAACTGACTATCAAATTCTTATTTATTTAATCATATTAACCGCACTAAAGCTCTGATCCACTAGGGCTTATTTTAGACTCTGCTCAGGTGCAAACACACAGTATAACATAAACCAAAAGAGCACAGTTTCTATTATACACAATGAAAGAATACAACGTAGATCATGTACAGAGATATTGTACAGACTCGCATCAAAGAAGATCATGGAAAAGTTACATCAATCAAAATAATATTAAATAAGGCAGCAATGAAAAGGTAGCAGGACGGATGGTAAGAGTCAGGGAGAAAGGGTAACAGGTACAGAATGGGTGAGGAAGGAGAAGACAAAATGGAGAAGATCAATGGCAGTGAGTTATGGGTGTCAGCATGCTGCAGAAGAATTCACAGTTGGGGAATATAATATGTAATGATGGGTAGCATTTTGTAGACAGCTTCCATTGTGAGATGCTGTATGGAGATCTTCCTGCACTGGAGTATACCTGCAGTCTCTCTTATATTAGGGTAAACAGACTGCTATAGTTTTAGTCCAAGTATGGAGAAGCTATGATCACTGCATTTTCTATGAGAGAGGGTGGCATGGAGAAACAAGGCATGATTATGTTATCTGAGGTTAAGTCTGCTGGCTAGGAGTGCAAGGAGAAGTCTTCATTTAGTCGTTGGAATAGCAGTATACCAAACAAGCTTTGCCCTTTGCTGCTCTAGTAGCCAGTTCACTTTTTTTTTTTTTACAGAACAGAGCAGTGGTGTTCTGCTGTATGTGCTACAGGGATGAATCCATATATTTTATATGCAGTGGTCGGAGAGATGATAGATTTTTCTTGGAGGCTGTGGCTATTAGTGGGAGTGCAGGCTTGAGCTGATCTAGTAGTACGCCATTCACCATGGCTTTTCTGTTTCACCTGCAGAGGAAGTATGCGAAAGTTTGGCATGATTCAGTACTTTCAACTTCATGTCCAAACGAGTAAAGGTAAAAAACTGCAGAGTTTGAATGAGGAGGTGGCTTCTAGTAGACTTTGGTGATGGTCAAGAATGGTGAAGGTTGTTGACTAGGCTTGGAGTTTTTATGTGGTGCTAAACAGCATACCTTTTGTTTTTGGAGGTTTTATACAAATTACCTGGAGGTACATCAGTCTGTAAGTGAGAGGAAGTCTTGTTGAACTTGGGTTTGAATGTGACTGGGCATGAGGCCTGTAAATGACCAGGTATTGGCATAAGGTAAGAACGGGAGCTGTGCAATGTTAAGCAGAAGCACAATGATGAAGAGAGACAGGAACAATCCATGAGGCATCCCTTTGACTGCAGTTTCCAGTGAACAACATTAATATTAGTTAAAAGAGGAAGTGCAGGCCAACAGAAGTCTTACAGTGCTTATCTTACAGTGGGTAGAATGGTTATTATGAAATATAAATATACAAAAATGAAAGCACAAGGATAAGGGAGGAAGACTGCAGTTCCCAGTCATTAGCTCCATTTTGTTTTCAGTCTGTACAGTCATTAGCTCCATTTTGTTTTCAGGCTGTAGGTCATCCTTGGTTCAGCAGTAAGAATATTTGCTCATCTTGTCATTTTTATGCACTTTCCACTAGTAATAATGCTCACTTGCTCCTGAAGGGCTTCAGAATCAGTCATGATAAAGTAACTCAGACCACAGTTTTTGTCTTCAAGAATGGCAGAGTGTTTAGCTACATCAGAAAATAATTATTTACTTTTGTTGACCCAGTCAGTCTGATTAGGTGTAGCCTATTCTGAGGGAGCAGCAAGGTGCTATTTATACTGATTATGGAAAATTTGGCAAGGGCGCTACAGATATCCCTGTACTTTTTTAACAAGTGTGATGGGATCTTTTATATCCACATGAGCTACCACCAACTTGGGCATATGCAACCTCCATTTAAAATCTTGCCTGAAGGACAACATCTCAGGACTGCATGACTCCCGTATCTTACACTATAGTCTCAGTATTCAAAACTGAATTAAATCACCTGACTGAGAAAAGAACACAGAACCCTCTATCTGCCAACATTAAGGTCAAGTGCACACTCAGTCCAACCACTGCCAGTTCTTTCCATGTATTCCCTATCAGTGAAAAGTATTACTCAAATGTATGTACACAATGTAGAATACATGATGCAAGCTATAGGATTTCAGTTAAAAAATGTTCCCAGGAGTTATGTTGGCTACAGTCTGAAGAAAATACCAACCTTGTGTACACTGTACCAAAAGAAGATGCTACATGGGATTAAGTTTGTGTTTCAGACTCAGAGAAATGCACATGTAAGAACATACCTCTGATAAAAGAGCAAGTGAACTGATCCTGATGGACTCTTTCCAGCTGCAGTCTTAGTCAAAGACCAGTGCAGCATACAAATATTAGGACAACAAATCTGACCTACAGTATGATAGAGAAAAAATGCATACAGTGAATTGTAGCGAAATATCAACATATAAAGAACAGTTGAATGTAATATACATGAATAAAAATAAATGCCAAATCATCCCCACTCCCAACTTCAACTACTCCTTTAAAGAAACGTAACACCTTTCTGTCCTCTCCCTTACCTGTCCACACTACATCATCCTATATCTATAACAATTACACAGCTTCCTCTCCTACTGCAACCTTTATTTTAGCTTATATTACACGTTTTCCCTCATCCTACTCTACCTCCTACAACTCTCTCTCCTTCTGCCACCTTTATTTTAGCTAATACTAGACACTTTCCCTCATCTTACTCCACCTTTTATCTACTCATCCTAATGGCCTCAAAACTTAAGTCCATATACAAATACCTTCTACTCTTACCTACTATTCTAGCTTCCCTAACTCTAGCATACACTCTAACCTTCTTTGAACATTTTTCTCTGCCTGAACAGCACCTCCCCTACCATCAAACTCAACCAGTTTCTCATGTAAACTCCCACAACCACATTAACACAACCTCCACTTCTTGCTATACACTTCCAAAGTACCATAGTCTACCCATATTATGTACTTCCATGACAAGAAATCCCTAAATAACTACTACAAAATTCTAAAGATAATACAAACACCTCAGCAACATCCCCTATTAGATGGTGATATTCATCCAAACCCTGGCCCCAATACAGGACTTCCCAATGACCCACAAAACCTAACAACTCATGCTACCTTTACCCCAACAAGACCATTTAACTCCCTCCTGATAGCTCACCTTAACATCTGTAGCATTAACAATAAAATTACCCACCTACATGCACTCTTAGAAGTGCACGCATTCAATATCCTCTGTATTACAGAAACACGGCTTAAGCCTTCAACTAAGGACCAGGAAATTACTCCCCCTGGATATAACATCTTAAGACGTGACCGCAAAACCAAAAAGGGTGGAAGTGAAGCCATTTTGTATAAATCAGAACTCCAAGTTTCACCCTTTAATGCGCTACTACCCTCAGATACTAATGCAGAAACCCTTACTGCTAAACTTCATATCAACAACTCTAAATCTATCTATATAATTTGTTCCTATCTTCCCCCCGGTAACCATATCAATACTATTGAAAACATACTTAGTTGCCTATCTACCCACCTACCCTAGGCAAACATTGTACTAGGTGACTTTATTATAGACTGGGCTACCTGTAGCTCCCCCAATCCTATCAACCACATAAATCTTTATGGTTTCTCTCAAATAATAACCACCCCTACTAGAATCCATAAACCAAGCAGTAAGGAAACAACCCTAGACTGGATCCTCATAAACAGCCACCCTGGTGCCTATAAACCAGGAACCCTTCCAAATGATATCAGTGACCATGCTCTAATCTATATAATTAAACAAAAAATCCATCGCCCTAATTCAAATATTTTCAAATCCTCCCGCACTAAAAAACACTTTAATCCGGAGAGCTTCCAAACAGAACTGAAAGCATGTTACTGGTCACCACTGCATCATCTTCAACTTGATGAAGCAGTGACCTACTTTAATACTAGATTCCTACAAATTCTAGACTACCATGCCCCTATCGCTCTTCCCGAATTAAAACCAAAATTGCCCCTTGGCTCACAAAACAAACTAAGCAAAAGATCCACCTAAGAAATAAAATTTGGGCCAAATGGAGAGCCTCTAAAAGCCCAGCAGATCACCATTACTTTAAACAGTTAAGAAATGCCACCAAAAAAGACATTCTGCTAGACAAAAAAAAACTTTTACCTTCACCTCCAGCAAACCCACCAACAAAAACCACAAAATTTCTGGTCAGGCATTAACAAACTACTTCAGCCAGGGAACTCAAACTCCTGCTCCATCGGGAATCACCCATAATAACTCTAAGCAAATTGCTGATACCTTTAACTACTTTACAGAAGCCATTCAAACTCTAGCTAATACATTACCACCCATTAGCACGTGCCCATTAAATACCACAATTAGTCCAGTTCCTTCCTGTCATACACAACAGGTACCTACATCCCTCATTTGCAACCTCCTTCAAAAACTCAAGCCATGCACCCGTTCTGCTGACTGTCTACCAGCAGAATACCTGCAAATTGCAACTAAAGCCATTGCCTACCCCATTTCTATCCTTATAAATAGAACAATTACAGAAAGCAAAATCCCTTCCATATGGAAAGTCTCTCACATCATCCCTCTACATAAAGGTGGGACATCAACTGAGATTTCCAATTTTCGATCAATCACCATACTCTCTCCAATAGCTAAAATAACGGAAAAATGCATACACCGACAACTACTTGACCACCTTCTCCAGAATAATTTACTAGCTAACTGCCAACATGGCTTCAGACCATTCCATAGTACAACAACCACCCTGCTATCCTTTTCTGACTGTATAAACAAAATTCGTAACAATAACTCTCTTTCCTCTGCACTATTTATCGACCTTTCAAAAGCCTTTGACATGGTCAACCATTATCTGCTTATTGATATACTAAAAGCCCATTCACTTGATGCACAGGCACTACTCTGGTTTAAATCTTATTTAGACAACAGACAGCAAGCAGTACTTTGGGATAATAATCTTTCTACACCCCTCCCTATGAACATTGGAGTACCTCAAGGCTCTATTTTGGGCCCTCTTCTCTTTTCAATGTTTATTAATGAACTGAATACCAAATTTCCTCAAGCCACCTGCATACAATATGCAGATGTCTCAACATTAATATGTTCAGCCAAATCCATAACCTCACCCAAACAGTTTTTAGTATTGTTGAAAATTGGTTCATGCAACACTGCCTCCCTCCTGAACTCCAAAAAAACAAAATTAGTACTCTTTGCTCCTACTCAAAAGTCACCAAAAGTTCACTTCACAGTAACCTCTCACAATGGAACTAGCATATCTCCTGACACTACAACCCGTCTCCTGGGGATAACAATAGACAACAACCTTAGATATGATGATCATAGTAATACTACCATAAAGTCCGTCAACAAAAAACTAGGCTCATTTTATAGAATAAAACCCTTCCTTACACCAATAGCCAGAACCACTATTGCCCAGACCCACCTGATCTCTACACTGTTTCTATGCCTCTGCCATATATACCAATCTATCTAAAAACAACCTTAACAAACTTGCAACTACCTATAATAACATATCCAGATTTGCTACTGGCAATCCTTTCAAAACCCACCACTGTCACAACCTCAAACAACTGGGATGGTTAGAACTGCAGAACCAACTACTCTGTCAGCAACTTGCTATCACCCAAAAGATACTTTACCACCCTAAGAATACCCCAACCCTCACTAATCTGACTACCCCTTATAAAAATCTTACTACACTTCGCTCAGCTAATAAGCTTCTAGTTTCCACTATTAAATCTGACAACAAAGCTGGAGACTCACTTTTCACTAACACAGTGGGTAAAACCTGGAACCAGCTTCCAAGTGAACTCTCAACTCTTTCTTCAATACAGCTTTTTAAAAACATCTTAAAGAATATCTTAAAACACATTGGCTTTGTCCCTGCTCTAACACGGACTGATATCTCATTTACTCATCTTGCTCTCCCTATACTTCTCTACTCTACTGTTCTATCTTGCCTACCTATATTAACAAGTTAACTAACCTCAACCTAGGATCTAATGAGATTTCCTTCTTAGTACTCCATAAAAAATCTTTATATGTTGTTGTACTCTATATTAGCTTAAACCCTCCAAAGGACTCTGTACGTGCTTATTTTATGTACAAACTATATGTATATGTATATTGTATATTTTTGTTACTGCCTATGCTTGGAGCTTTTCTCCCTGGGCCTCTACTGAAAATGGACATATATCCAGTTAGACTAGCCCGGTCAACAAATGTAAAATAAATAAAATAAATGTTATCAATAATAGAAGTGACTGAAAAAGCATCAACAGAACTTACACTGTGCAAAATCATTGTCCTCTCTCAAATGGTGTGATTTCATTTTTATTTATTGTTGCTTATTTGTTAGTCGTACCTCTAGGCATACGGATCTGGCTTCGTTTCTAGCAAATTTGCTGCTGTAGTAAAGCATTTTTTAGACAAAAAATACTTATGTCCATAATTTAACAGCTAATAAATGTAATCATTATTTCATAAATATTTATGGTAACACTCACACTACTAGCTATAAAATGTTAGAATGTAATATTCCTGTGGACATGCCTTACTCCTTTAACAGCAGCAATAGCAAAATGAAGGCTGTGCTATGCATTATAAAGGCAATGTTTATGGAATGGAAAATTACTCTGTCTGACCATTACCAGAACCCATATTTAATAAACTAATACGATCTTAAAGGTCCCTTCATTACGGAAAACTTCACATGTAACCCCAACATATAAGAAAAGGAGCAAAACTGAGGTTAAAAACTACTAACCTATAAGGTTACCCTCAATTTGGACAAGTGTTTTGAACGTTTTTTAATTGATCTCATTAATACTAACAATGCATTGGGATCATTTGCTGTATTTCAGAATGGTTTTGTTAAAGGGAAGACCACCTTAAACAGCCTTATTGAATTCATATGATGTGGTCTCCCTAGCTTTAGATGAATACATGTGTACATTTAACATCTATTTGGACAATGCAAAAACTGTTGATTCTTTATCAACTCTGATTATCTTAAGAGCCATACAGAGAGCTAACATCAGTCTATCAGGTGGATCATGTCTTGGCTGTCTGACAGAGCTCAGGCAGTAGTTGTTCAGGAGGGTGTTTAATCTAATTACTTATCGATTCAAGATGGCTTTCTCCAGGGCCCAGTTTTGGGTTCTGCATTGTTCAACACTGCTCATTTTACTTCCATTACACTTCTTATTGAATTCTTTGTGTATCCACTTCATATTATCAATCCCTTTAGCAATTTTCTAGTGAAAAGATGCCATATTCCTTAAGACACTTGTCTACAAAAGTACAGTTGTGTCCCACTTACCATAACTGTATTTGTCTAAATAGGTCTGACATCTACTACAAGACCGAGTTGATGTCTGGCTGACAAGAGTTAGTGTTATTGCTATGACACCCAGATGGAAAATATTTTCAGTTTTGTCAGTTGTGATTTCCTGGTACGGGGATTCCTTGCTTCCTTTAGAATGGAAAGCACATCCTTGGGAAAGGCTGCAGTGCTTGGTGTCAAAACCCAATCCTTGAGACAGTTAACCTGAGGGTGGCTGGGGGAGGGGTGGAAAACAGATCTCTTGGCTTAGCTGAGGAGATCTACTTCCTGCAGTATGGTGCGGAATCTTACCTTACTGAGAGTTAGGAGGATGGAGAACCAGGGTGTCTCAGCAGGTAGAAGGGGGGCCACTATGATCATGCTGGGTATGTCCTCCCTGACTTTTTGTCAGTATCCAGGGGATCAATGGTAAGGGAAGGAATGCATACAAGAACCAGTTTGTCAATGTGCAGGAGAATGTATCCATTTTCCAAGCTCCTGTCTATTGTGGTCTGGAGCAGAACTTCTGTAGTTGTTTGTTACACTAAGAGGCAAACAGGTCTTTTGAAGGAATCCCCCACTGTATGGCTAAATCCAGAAAGACCTCTCTCTTCAGCATCCATGCACTGGTATCTAGAAGGGCCCTGCTTAGAGAAACTGACAGTATATTGCTCCAGCCTGGAATACAGGAGGCTATAAGGGTCAGCCTTATTTCTTGAGGCGGCATCCAAGTTTTCCTGGAAAGGCTGTGGAGAGGGTAAAACAAAGTTCCACCTTGTTTCTTTATGTACCACATTACTGTGGTGTTTTCTCTCCAGATTTGTAGGGTGCTTTGGGCTTAAGTTTTGTTGAAAGTCTTTTATGGACAGCTAGACTGCTAGTAACTTCTTCTGCTTTATATGCAACTTCCTCTGGAGCCTAAGTAGGCTACTCAATCTATGTTTGAACTGTCTGCGATGATGGTCTTTTCAGTTTCTAGTAAAGTGAAACTTGCTTCTGGGTTCCTCTATGTGGTGTTATTTTATCACAGGAGATCCTTTTTCAGACATGGAAGGTGACACACAGTTGGGTTTCCAGGGGTTGGGAATGTTGTTCTCGTAACATTTTTTCAGAAACCATTTGGGCTTCATGCATAACTTTGCAAATGGGATAATGAGAATGCAGGATGCCATGTACCCCAGTACCCTCAGGAACTCTCTTACAGTGATCATTTGTTTTGGAAGAGGACTGGTCAGCCTGTCTGTCGAGAAAAAAATGTTGTCTTGGGGAAGGAAAGTTTTCTGTTGAACAAAATCCACAATCACTCTCAGAAAGAGGATTCTTGTTTGAAGAAGAGTTTGTTATTTTTGATGATTTATGGTGAGATCTACCTTCTGAAAACAGTTTACTGTGATCTGTAAGGCATCTAGGTTCTCTAATATTGATCTTCACTGAATGAAACAGTTGTGAAAGTAGGGGTAAATATGAAGCCCCAGAGATATGCAATGTGCTATCATAGGAGCTAGACATTTTGTGAAAACTCTGAGAGCAGTGGATAGGCCAAATGTTAAAGCACAGAACCAGAACCAGAAGTGGGAACCTATCATAGGTACTTTCTACAACTGCCTGCTATGGGGGCACACACATAAGTGTCTTTTAGGTCTAGAGTAACCATAGAGGCGTCTTGGAAGTTCATGGGCAGTAATTTCTGAAGAGCAAGCATTTCAAATTTAGGGATGTTGAGGAACATTTTTATTTTGAGAGGTCCAGGTTGGTCCTCCAGGTGTCCTCTTTTCTTGGAACTAGAAATGTCCCTGAGTAGAAGCCTTTTCCCTCTTCTCCTGGAGAGACAGGCTGGATGGGTCCTTGGTGAAGTAGCTGTCTGAAGGTAGGTAGTAAAAGATGCCTTTGGAGTGCCCAAGAAGGTTGGTATTTCTCTAAACTGAATGCAGAGGTTTGGAGGGGTGGGATAGGGTAGAGTAGAACATAGTCACAGTTGTTCTTTGTGCTGGATGGGGTCTTTGGAGCCCCCTGCTCTGTATGACTGCTCTGGTTGCCATCTCATAGACTGCCTTGTTCTTCTGTCACCAGAAGCCTCCCCTTGAGTTGTCTAGGTAGAAAAGGCCAAGGTTCAAAAGGGTAATTCTTACTGTACCTTGGGTTCAGAAACAGTTAAAATTCTTTCACAGTTTTAATTTGCTTTCTTTTTTTATCTGTGTTCTCAAAAACTTGTTAAGCTGTAAGAACAAAAAGAAATACCTTGTTTAATGGAGCACCAAGTAGATCAATATTTACCTGATTTGACAGAGGATGGGTCCTGAGCCATACATGTCTGTGAATGACAGAACCTGTGACAGCTGCTCTGCAAGAAGCATCTAAGGCACCAGACCCACATTTTAGGGTGTATCTTAAGACTTGTAAAGCTTCTCTGGCTATCTCCTGCATTTCCTTAGATAAGATTCTAACCACAATAGAGTCTACCCCAGCTAGCATTTTGTCTTGGAGAGTCAAGGTACTTCAGCAAATGGAATTGACCATTCAAAGCTCTCACTGCCAGGATGGCAAAGTTATAAGCTTTCTTCCAAAATCCATTAAATGTTCTGCTTTCCCTGACATTAGGCAGGGGTGCCTTGTTGGTCCCTTCAATACATCATTTCTGGATTCAGATAAAACTAAAGAAAGGTCAGCTTTTAAGTTTTTGTAGAGGTGCTTGTAAGATCCAAGTACTCTGTAAAACCTGTCTGGCTTCCTAGGAAAAAGGGGTAGTAAATCGGGGTGTAAAGTATTGCCTTCAAATACATCATCCAATACATGTACAGGAGGAACAGCTGGTCATCTGAGAGAAGGCAATCTTGGCAGTTCCCTATAGTGGGTCTTGGCCTGAGACAACTGCTTACTTTCCAAACTGAAAGCCTCCCTCATTCTACGCAGGGTATCGTCAAAGGAAAGGTCCTTGGGTGGGAGACTGAGGGAGAGGTGTCATCTCACTCTGAATCTGGGCAAGTCTGAAGGCAAAAGTGGCCAAAGTAAGGCAATTCCTCTTTATCCTTAGAACTACATGAATATTGCCCTTCCTGAAGAGCTACTTCCCTTCTCCTTCTAGATGGGGAGGCCTCAGAGTTGGAAGAATGAGAGGACTCTCTGGATTTCATGAAGGCCAAAAATTCCTGTGACATTTAAAGGAGGTCTTGGGTTTCAGTCTGAGATTAGGTGGTCAGAGGCAATGACAAAGAAAAAAGTGGTTTGTTTCAGTTTGGTTACCCATTTTGAGGGAATGACCAGTGGATGTAGTTGACTGACTGCAACTTTGGTTGTAGCTTCAGTAGTAAGGAAAGACATAAAGTCTTCCTCGAGACCCACAGTACTGACATCAGAAGCTAAGGCCTGCAAAGCAACCTCAGACTTGACAGAACTCAGTGTTAACCCATAAGTATGGTTATTAGTAGGCAAGAAACCATGGTGGCCACTCAAGGGGTCATACCAGAGGGTTCTGGCCTAGGAGTTGCTGTACCAGGGGGCTGCTAAGACACCTTATCTGGGTCACCAACTGACTTAAGACCTATAGCTGGAGCTTTTTCAGTAACATCAGGATCCTTCGCTTTTTTTGCCTTTCTGTTTTTAAATTATGCTAGCCAATACTAGAGTCAGTGGAGGCCCTGCTTTAGCAGTGGATTACAATGCCACCAAGGAAACTGAAGACGAGGACTCCATATAAGTTTCTACTACCCCAGCCCTAGGTTTGAGAGTTTCTACAAGGAATTTTGCACAGTCAGGAATTATGCAGTCAGGACACTTAGTGACATCATGTTCAGGCCCCAAGCAGAACAAATAGAATGAGTGGAAATCTTTATGTAGAATTTGCATCACACACTTCAAGCAATTTTTTTACTTTTTCGAACATTAAATTAGTACAGAAATCTCTGCAATGGGGTAGTTATCTGATTGGAAGAAGGTTCATTGGAAAAACGAGACAACAAACAGACTGTGAATGTACTGAGCACACAAGAAGCAAATCAGACTGCACGGCTAGAAAGAACTGAAGATGGTGCCGGCAGACACCACTCTTACACACTGACATCCAGACATCTGACTACAGATGTCCATCAGCTAGGGATGATGAAAACCCTCTTGATAAGGAAATCAGGTAGATTGGCAGATCACAGGTTGCTGTATGGCAGGAAGACCCAAGAATCAAACCACAGGCTGCAAAACTGTCTATGAAGAACATCATTCCTTCACTCATTCTTCCTCAACATCTTGGTTGGCTTTCATTGTAACCTTTCTAGCAGTATAAACTCTTTCCTTCACTTTCTTTCTCTTTGACCTCCAGAACTGTGTACACAATTCCAGCTAATGCTTTACAAGTACCTCATAGAAGGGAAACATTGCTCTCCTATCACTAGATTCTAAATTCCTGGACATAACACCCTAATATCTACCTTGATTATATTGCTACATTGTTGCCTTGCCTCCTCCCCTTTCTCTTTAAGCTGTCTCACTAGCATTCCTGAATTTCCCCTTCTCCTGTTTGTCATCCTTCTACAGCCTTCCTTCTCTCTGACATATCCCCAATATATACTGACACATTCCTCAAATTATCAATAAAGTACAGTTGTGTACCTACCATAAATGTAGATGTTCGAGTGTATTCACTGTTGCAGTCATTACACTTGGGTTATCCTGCTATCAGGCTACCCGCAGTCGGCCTGAATTCCAAAGTCCTGGTCCGGCGTTGATTGCTGTCGCCTCTTCTCTGATGTCAGTGCGCCAGGGGTATACAAGATGCAGCCGACGCCATTTTCTTCAGTTTTTCTTGCCCCAGATGTCAGGTACCCCCAAAAGGGTAGGCTAAAAACATTGCTTATAAAAAGCATGCACTAAAATAAACAATACCTTCATCTACAAGCAAATACACCACATAGGTTATATAGAATAGAGAATTTCAGATAAGTCCCAACAAAGAAAGGGGGATGGTGGGTGGGTAACCTGGAATGCAACAGTGAATACACTCAAACATCTACATTTATGGTAGGTACACGACTGTATGTACTATGCATCTACATTTATGGTAGGTACACAACTGTACTATGTTATCCGCAGTGGTGGTGCTGTGGTAGCGTTGTCACCTCACAGTAAGACACTAACCGGTTCGACTCTCAGCTAGAGCGTCTTCTGCGTGGAGACATGCGTGAATGGGCATACCTTCGTTGAAGGTTGTGCATTAGGGCTGGCAACTCAGCACATAAAAATCAACTGCCAATCATTAGCGGACCGGAGGTCCGCTGTGGCGACCCCTAACCGGGAAAAGCCGAAAGACACAGCAACAACACAACTGTACTATATTCATCGTGTTTCACTGTTGCAGTCATTACACTTGGGTTGAATCCCAAAGCTGAGGTTGGGCGGCTGGGTCTAAATAGAATTAGGAGTGGCTATGAGGCCCTGCAGAAATGCAGTGGCAATGCCTGCTCTGGATTTAGAGTAAAGAGATAAGTGGTAGTGCTTGGTAAAAGTGTGCACTCATCTCCAAGTTGCAGCCTCCAAAATTTCCTTGGTTGGTACTCCTCTGAGAAAGGCTGCTGATGTGGCTGCTGCCCTGGTCGAATGTGGCCTAATGCCCTTAGGCACTGATTTGCCATGCTGTGCATAGCAGAAAAGAATGCAGTGTCCTATCCATTTTGAAATAGTCTTCTTTGAGATAGCCTTTCCTTGTGATCCTGCAACATATGCTACTACAAGTTGATCAGTCTTTCTAAAAGCTTTAGTTTTGTCCAAGCAGAAGCGTAGCTGCCTGTGTATGTCCAAAGAATGCAGAAGTCTCTCCCCTTTATTCTGGGGATTTGGATAAAAGGTAGGCAAATTAATGGTTTGATTAAGAGCCTCACTGGATACTACCTTTGGCATAGATGTTGGGTTTGTCCTTAGAGAAACCCTATCCAGATGGAAACTGATAAAAGGTTCCACTGCCAATAATGCCTTTAACTCTGATACTCTTCTTGCTGAAGTTATTGCTAGGAGCAGAGCTGTTTTCGATGCTAAGAATTTTATCTCAGCTGTATTGGCTGGCTCAAAAGGAGGCAGTGTGAGCTTTTCCAAGACAAAATTGAGATCCCATGTAGATATTGGTGCTCTCCTTGGAGGTCTTATGTTTTTGGCCCCTCTGAGCTACTGCCTTAGCAGTGGATGTGAAAAAATAGGTGGTTCCGTATTATAATGAGCTGAAATGGCAGAGGCATGGATCTTAATTGATGAGAAGGATAGGCCTTTGTCCAGCATCTCAGTTAGGTATTGTAAAATCCGAGGGATATTTGGAACAAGCGATTCAATTCCTTGTACCTGATTCCAAGCACAGAATCTCTTCCATTTTTCTGCATAAGATTTTCTGGTGCTGGGCCTCCTGGCTTCCAAAACAACATCCATAACTGCTTTAGAGAGAGGTGTGTTCTGAGTGGTTATATTATTCGCCATGCAGTCAGATTTAAGGTTCTGAGCTGGCTGTGCAGAATCTGATTGTTTTGTTGGGTCAGAAGATGAGGAATTTGAGGTAAAGTCCAGGCTGGGCCTTGAGTCAAGCTCTTTAAGATCGGGTACCAGTGCTGGCGTGGCCAGTCTGGGGCAATCAGAATAACTTTTGGCTTCTCTTGTCTGACCTTTAGGAGTACCTTGGGGAGGAGAGGGAGTGGTGGAAAGGCATAAACTGTCAGGCTTTTCCAGCTGAATGATAGAGCATCCACCTTCCATGCTTGTGTGTGATAAGTCCTTGTGCAGAATCTCTGTAGTTGACAGTTGTGATGGGACGCAAATAGATCTATGTCTGGGAATCCCCATTTCCTGTTATCATGCTGAAGACTTGTGGATCTAGTTTCCACTCGTGATGGTCCATGAGGTTTCTGCTTAGTTCGTCTGCCAGAGTATTTGTCTTTCCTGGCAGGAATTGTGCTTGCAGATGCACTTGATAGGTCAATGCTGTGTTCCACAAGGTCATGGCTTGCCTGCACATAGGGGGTAGGAATGTGCGCCCCCTTGCTTGTTTATGTACCACATAACTGTAGTGTTGTCCGTCTTTAGCAATAGTTGTCCTGGATGAAGTAGATCCTTGAAGGCTGTCAGGGCATTCTGTACAGCTAGCATTTCTTTTTGATTGATATGAAGATGCATTTGGCTTGCGGGCCACGTGCCCTGAATACATTTTCCTGCCATGTGTGCCCCCCAGCATAATCCAATGCATCTGTTGTTAGTGTCTGCCTGGCTGTGGGTAAAGAGAATGGCTGTCCCTTGCTGTGGTGACAGGCCAGTGCCCACCATCGAAACTCCTGTTGCAGGCAGGGAATGAGAGTAATTGTTGTTTCCAGGCTGTGGCAATGTTGAGTCCAAACACTTTTTAGATACCATTGTAGCTTCCTCATATGCAGTCTTGCATATGGAATTAGCAGAATGCAGGATGCCATGAAGCCCAAAGCCTGCAGAATTTTTCTTGCAGGTAACTGGATTTTTGTTGCCATCATTTGGAAGTAATGAGTCAGTTGCCTTTGTTTGTCTGGCGTGAGATAAGCCATCTGGGCAGTTGTATTTAAGCTTGCACCCAGGAATATTATCTCTTGAGAGGGCACTAGTTTTGATTTCTTTTCGTTTACTGTGTACCCTACCCTACCCTAGGCAAATTAGTAATCTTTTTACAAACGCCAGATGCTTTAGTAGAATGTCCTTGCTTTCTGCTTGAATAAGGCAGTCGTCCAAGTAGGGATATATTTGAATTCCTTTTTGTCTGCAAAATGCAATTACTGGTGCCAGGCATTTTGTGAAGACCCTGGGGACAGTAGATAAGCCAAAGGGCAGTGCAGAGAATTGGTAGTGCATTGAGCCAGCTATGAATCTGAGGTATCTTCTGCAAGATTGTCTGATTGGGACATGCAGGTATGCCTCTTTGAGGTCCAAAGTTACGAGCCAAGCCTTCTTGCCCAGCATGGGCAGAAGTTGCTGTAGTGTCAACATTTTGAATTTTGGAACTTCCAGAAAAGTATTTAGAATAGACAGGTCCAGTATTGGTCTCCAGGCTTTGTCCGTTCTGGGTACCAAGAAAAGTCTTGAGTAAAATCCTTGCCCCTGTTCTTGCTGTGGTACTCTTTGAATAGCCTTCATGTCCATGAGAGATGAATTTGCTTTTGTGCCTCTGCCCATTGATTGTGTGGCAGGTCTGGCATACCTTTTGCCTTTGGGAGTGTGTGAAAGTGGAACCTGTAGCCCTGAGAAA
The DNA here is from genome assembly GCF_019279795.1 of Protopterus annectens. Lineage (NCBI taxonomy): Eukaryota > Metazoa > Chordata > Ceratodontiformes > Protopteridae > Protopterus > Protopterus annectens. Next base: position 1,335,728,263 of record NC_056739.1, read on the forward strand.
CAATATTCAGTACCCATTTTCTTTAACACCTCTTCTGCCTTAACACCAAACAAAGTATCATGCTGTAAAGGAGCATCCAATAATTTTGCTTTAACATGATCAGGCAGACTCTGTTCCTTTAACCAAGCATGCCTTCGAATGACAGAGCCTGTAACTGCGGCACAAGAAGCCTCTAGTGAATCAAAACCACACTGCAAAGTATGTTTTCCCGCTTGTTCAGCTGCATGCAATAAATCCTGCATTTCCTTGTTTTCAGGGCATTCAGAGTTTGTCAGCATTTTCTGTTTTAGCAGAGACATTAGGTATTGCTGATATTTAAGCATGTGAAACTGGCAGTTTAAAGCCTTTACAGCTAAAGTAGCAGAGGGGTAAACTTTTTCCCCCATCTGTCCAGTGCTCTAGAATCCCTATTAGAGGGAACAGGGTTTTTGCAGTGGAAGCCTTGACCCCTTTGGGACACTGAGATATAGTTTCTGGGTCAGCAGCAGGGTTTTTATAAAGAAATATATGTGAATCTGGAACCCTGTAATACCCATCTGGCTTAACTGGTGCAGGGGGTAAAGAATCAGGAGACAGACTGGACTCAGAAAATACATCATCTACAATGTCTAGCACAGGAGGAATAGCAAAAGGTCTGTGTTGAGGCAATAAAAGAAAGTCTCTGAGCCTTTTCTTGGATTTTGAATAATCTTGGCTCTCCCAGTGGAAATGCTCCCTCATGGTGTGCAGGGTTTCCCCAAAACAATAGTCCTCAGGAGGAGAGGCTGAAGGGATAGATTCTTCAGCATCGGAGTCCTCATAGGGAGGAAGAGAATATTCCTGTTCTGAAGAGGAATCAGATGAAATAGAAACCTGATCAGAGGAATAATAGTCAGTGTCTTGCCTAGGCCTTTTATCAGGAGGGGGACGGGAACCCCTGATCAAAGTAATTAGGTCCTCGGCCATTTTAACCATCTGTTTCTTAGGCAAGGATGACTGTCCTGGAGAATGCTGTACTTGTTTCTTTGTCTTTAATGGTGTTTTAGACTTTGTCTTGGTTGCTGAAGTGATCTTGATAGAAAGCTGTGTAGGTCTGAAAACACCCTCAAAAGCAGATGCCTGCTCAGCGGCTCTGGACCCATCTGTGGGAGTAGTTTCCGTAGGTCCAATACCTTGAGTTTCCAGAGGCCTAGTTGTCTCCACGTGAGAGTCAGAGGCGGCCTGTGGCTCTGAGGTAGCGGGTGTCAGGGGCTGCAAAAGTGCCTCACTGAGAACCGGCCAACCGGCGACTGGCCTAGAAGAGGCTTCATCATCGGTTTTGGACCTCGGATGCCTGTCCTTTTCTTTTTTCTTGCGCTTTTTCTGAACTCCGGGCTTTGGCTGTTCTGACGGCATTATATAGTTAAACCTTCGGCCAAAGTAATGGAAAGCAAAATCGTACCAATGCTTAATAGTGCGTTGGTTAAATCTAGCACAAAACCGACAACTAGCAACGTCATGGTCAGGGCCTAGGCAAGGAATACAGTAAGAATGAAAATCCTTATGAGGTATTTGCTTCCCACAAGAAATACAATTGTTAACTTTTACTGACATCGGCCTGGAGCAAGAAAAATTTCCCCCACAGGGTACTTAGCTTTACTGAATACTTCGGATCTGAAATTCAATTTCGAAAATCTCAGGAGTCGGCCGACCAGCACTTGCGAACTGCTTTTGCTTCGGGCACCGCGCGGCAAAAAAGACTGAAGAAAATGGCGTCGGCTGCATCTTATATACCCCTGGCACACTGACATCAGGGAAGAGGCGACAGCAACCGATGCCGGACCAAGACTTTGGAATTCAGGCCGACTGCGGCTAGCCTGCCAGCAGGATAACCCAAGTGTAATGACTGCAACAGTAAAACACGATGAACATCTAACCAGTTCCTAACAACTTTATACTCTGAGCTTACCACATCCCATCATCTCTTTTCATTACCCAGGGTCCGACTTATAAAGACTATATCAGCCTCAATGTCAGCTAATAGTGCTTCCACCTTGGCCTTCCTCCTCCTGCCTAGGCATTTAGTATTATTGACTGGGCTATTGACTCATCACAGATACTGGATTAAGCTTATGTGTGGCAAGCTATTCATTTTCAGGCAGGCCAACAAATAATTGGCTGATTTGCTTAATGGAGACCCAATGGAAGAAGAAACAATGATGGCATTTTGAGCAGGGAAAGGGATATGAGTGAAAGGACAGTGGAAGCTACAGTCTGGAATGTTATCCCGTTAAAGAATAGTTCTCCAAATACTTCAAAAACAGTGGCTGGTACAGACCATACAGAAGCTGAATAGAAAGCATAGACAAGTTCTACCAACAGGCTAACTTCAACTGGTTCTAGAAGCTCCTAGGGTTAGTAAACAGTTAGGGCTTTTTGCTTACTGCTTCCTTTTTTAAGCTGTGAATATCTTGATTGCACTTATTTTGCACTTGTTTACACTTCCTTCATCTTCTCAGGAACCTGCTATAATAAATGAGGATTCAAACAAAAAGAGGAGTTCAGAAACAAAAATACATTTCCTTCCTCATGTCTTTGTACCACTTTCAGATACTACAGAAATGTCCTTCACTAATACACATTGTCCTAGAATACTAGAATTCAGTAAACGACTGATCAAACATTAGAACTTAAATATTTTAAGAGCCACATAAACACAATTAAAATAAGACAGTTTTAACATGCTCTGATTTATTTTCTGAATTAAAATTCTGTACAAAACTAGTGGTACAATGAACATATTATAAAATGCACATATTTCCAACATGTTTCATTAACAGGTTAGTACAGGTCTCCAGATAGTAAGTACTGAGTGCACCAGGATTCATTAACTCATTAATTCATTCATTTCCTGATAACCAGCTTACTCCACTTCTGTGTCATGTGAGAGCTATACCCTATACTGGCACTCAGCAGATGCATGACCGTGAAACTTACCCTAAATGGCCTGCCAACATATTGCAGGATGCACATATACATACTCACATACATCATGTACACCTATGGGGAAGTTTGAACAACATGATTCATATTGCATAATACCCAGTATCATATCACACTGTAAATGTAAAAACTGTCTCCTTTGAAAGGACTGGATGACTGACCTGAAGCATCCATTTAAACAATTTCACTATAGGGCAGCCTTACATAAATCAATAATATAATTGGGGTACCTATCAAAATTATGTCTTACTTATAAAAAGTCTAATATGTTGAATGTGCATCACCAAATGTTCCACTAACTCTAGTTTCAGATAAACGAATACTACATTTGGGAGAGAAAAATCATCTTTGTCTCTCACATCATGTCAAATATTTTAAAACTGAATTGGTGAATGTTTCTCTGCACTGTAGTCTAAGTTAAAGTGATACTGTTTTCTAGGGCAGTCCAAGATAAAAGACGTAATATGTCAAGTCTGTATCAATGACTGAAGTAAATACTGGAAGTTCTATGCTGAGAATAAAAATCTTTGACAGAGACAAGTACACTTTTAAATATGCATGTTTTCTTTATATACAGTTTCAAAAGAACTTGAAGCAAAGGGAAGTGTTGCTAAATATGGTACTATAAAAACAGGTTTTAATTGAAAGAAGGACTTTAAAAACTATGAATATGGTCCTTACATGTACTTACCATCATAATGCAATCTATTAGCATTAATAATTCAGTAATTAAAACTCAGCAGTTAAAAAGTACAGTGGCAAAGCTAGTATGAGCAAAATTCAAAATGCATTAATTCTGTAAAGTATTCTTTTACTATCTGTGGCAATCACACATGTGGTAGAACTGCAACGTTTACCTCTAAGATAGTGATGCACAACCTTTTTGTGGGGAGGGCCACTACACGAATTCTCAATGCATCTGCTGGCCACCTCAAAACACATTTAAGTCGTTATGAGTTAACAATAGGTACAGGTGACTGCCATTTTTTCTTAAGACACCAGTCATTACATTGCTTGTTTTCTACATCAACTTTGCATTTAACTTTATTGTGGCTTGCAGCCATGACTTATTACAAACTCTTGCAGAAGTTACCATTGTTTACAGACTACAAATTATAAACAAAAAAGAATAGTTACTTTCGCAGCTAAAATTAGAGGTGTGCACAACTGCAGTCAATGAGGTAAGTAAGCATGTACTAGAAAGTTTGCGTAACTGGAGTACTATAGCATTTGTTTTCACTTTTTTTAAAAATTTTCGGTTACTGTCTGGGGCCCGGATGGTGCGTCAAGGGCTGGATTTGGCCCCGGGGCCGGACGTTGTGCACCACTGCTCTAAGACCTCTAATCCATATATTTTAAATAAGTCATATTTACACTCATAATAAAACAACAAAGTAACGAAGTACAGAACTGTTTTTGCAAGACGAATTTGCCTTCTGAAGCTGCCCCTTTGTGTAGCTCCACATCTGTAACAATTGTAACTAAATTCCAATTCCAAGGTCACACTCTCCTGGGGTGAAGAAAGCTCTTGGTTTGGACAAAAAACAAGCATTTTCCCTATTCTGAAATGGTTCTAATGACAGACCATCAATTTAGTTATCAATGATATAAAAGCTTTGCAAGAATTGAGGGAAGGGGGGCACAGCACCTGCAAAAATGTTTATCTTTAGAAAACTTTTATACTGTATGTATTATGCAAGGTGTTTGTTAATGAGTCTGAAGTTGCTTGTTCTTATTTAAACAAATTCATTGATCTGTGCACTTAAGTTTAGCAATCACAATACTAGACATCATGGATACAAAAGTCATTATTCTAATTTGTACCCTTATGTTGGTTTGTTTACATATGCACGTATACTCCACAAGTAAGACTTAAAAATCAAGATTAATTTTCCATAACATAGTGAAGGCTATCAGTTGTTAACACGCTTTATTGTAAATTCTGATTTAGATTCCTTCAGTCTTATCAAATATTTTAAACTCTTCAGATACAACCCAAAGTTAAAAACTGGTCGGATTACATGTCATTGAACTGCTACTTAATGCTAGCGAGGAGTATAAGCCATCAGGAAAACTAGGACAGAAGAGTAAAAAACAATGACTATGTAATGAGTTTTGGTAAACATTCTGGAACAAATTGCAAAGATGTGCGAACCCAAAAAAATGTTACATCCCAATTTTAATATTCATACTGCAAGAGTTATAAACTGAATTTCTATGTTGTTGATAAACAATCACATGAACGATGTCAGTTTGACAAATGGCTGTTCATTTGACTTCCCTGAGTGAATAGAATACAAATAAAACTTAAAAAAGCATTTTGTACAGAAGGGCAACAACCCCTGTGCCCTCTCCACCCTTACTTATATTTATTAAGTCTAAAGTTACACAGTGCTGGGGAAAAGTGGATATTGCTTTTCTAAAATTGTTCAATCTCACAGCATTTTATACTCATCAGCCTTCTTAAGATAACCAAATCAATGAAGGGTAGCTACATGCCTGACTATGTAAACAGAACTCAGTGTTAACCCATAAGTATGTTTAATAAAAACTCTTTGTGATCAAAGTTTGGCACAACAGAAAAAATACAAAAACAAAATCTAATCTAGTGGTACAAAAAATTACTCTGAGTCTAAGTTGCAGCTATTATGGAGAAAAAGGAAACAACTGCAGTACACATTCTGAAAGAGAATATTCTACATTTTTAAGTAACAAGGCTGAATTGACCTGATTAAAAGCAATATTTTGCAAAATAGCTGGCTGCCTTCAAGACACTTCTTTGTAGTACAAAACATTGCTATACTAACTTAGAAGTACTTTGTAGCATCAACAAATAAACCAAAATGCAGGAAGGAATCCTCCAGGTCTGCCATGTAAACACATGATGCTGCCCATTACAACGATGTTGCAAGTTTGGAAACAAAACATTTAAAACAGTAAAACCAAAACAGTTGTGCATGTACAGGTACAGTACAGTGTTGCTACACATGATCCTGCACCACACACCCCTTTAGAATAATCCACCCCCAAAACACTGCACTGCACTGTATGCATGAAGTACACTACTTTTTTCCTAATTGAAGGGGTAGAGATCAGCTGCTGGAGGCTTAGTGCAGCAAAAGCAAAACAAAATGAATGAATGAAGGAATAAATAAATAAATGCAATATTTCTGAAGCATACATCAAAACAAGCAAAAATTCCTGTTCCTCTGCAGAAAAGCATACATTTAAAATGTGAATTTTCAGAGTGCATGCAAAGGACACTGGTGAGAGAGCTGGCAGACCTAGACTGGGCACTTCTGTAAGACTGTGACAGTGCACTTGTATTTTGTAATGAATGATTTTTATTTCAGGGTCCGATGGCGGTTAAATGGGTGACCACCAGTGTCACCAGTGGGAATACAAACAGTGGTGCTCACAGTGTTGATATGTGAATATATATATATATATATATATATATATATATATATATATATATATATATATATATATATATATATACAGGTAGGGGTCTACTTCATATGATTGAAAGCTCATATGATCGACACTCATTTCACCGACACCAAAACACCTAAAGCTCAAAACATGGAAAACTCATTTGGTCGAAACTCATAACATCGACACATGAAATTCACAGCATTATGCCCTTTCCCAACTGTAGGGCAACCCTGGAGTTAGAATAAATAGTTAGGGGGGTGTTGTCATATTTGTTAAAACAATCCACATGTATGCTTAAAATTTATTATGTATGTGGAGGGCTGTGCCCCCCACACCCCCTATCCATTTATTCTAACTCCAGGGTTGAGCTACATTGGGGAAAGGGCATAATGTTGTGAATTTCATGTGTCGATGTTATGAGTTTCGATCAAATGAGCTTTAGGTGTTTTGGTCTGTCTGAAAAGTTTGTCGAACATATGAGCTTTCAATCATATAAAGTAGACCCACAGACAGATATAGATATACAGGTAAAGGTAGGAAACTGCTGTGAATGAATGAGAAGTTATGTTTTGTTATTATAAAGGAACATCAAAGCTACAGTTGGTCAAACATGGTTTCCTTATTTTAGAAACTGAAAATTGTGTATTAAATATTACCTAATGCCACTTTTTACCAAACCTTGGGCTTCACGCAAGCCACCCAATCAGTATGTGCTGCTATACAACTGCTACTCATTTATGCTAACTCCAAAATTATTGCACCTCAAAGTAAAGGAAATACACACACGTGCGCGCCCGTGCAAACAAACACTCACATACGGATATAAATGTACACAAACGCTTACACTTGTGCTCTATAAATATTATTTCCACCAAACTTTTGTGACTGCATTTTGGACAGTCAGTGACAAACAACCCACATTTCTGCCTGAAATGCATCTGTTACACTGCAAAGATTCACAGTGAGTGACCATAAGGCAATATGGACCATGGCCCAAACTGTCAATTTTGCCTAATGGAAGGAACAAAGGACTAAGTTAATTTGTCTGCTGCACTTTGCCCACTATGAAAGGCAAGTCAGGAGCTGTGCCCTTCTTTCTGTTATACCTGATATACAAAGTGCATCAAGCAAGAGAGAATATTTACCACTAACACAACTGTTGAAAGTCTAGGAGATGATTTCCTACTCATCTGAACTGTCAAATTTAGATTCTTCTCAAACTCTAAGACACTGTCATCTATGCCAACAAGGGATCTAAAAATGCTGTGTAGTATACTGCATCAAGAGGAGTTTATGGTCTTCATAAACATATTTAAATAAGCCTGGTTCCATGGTGCAAATGGATGAAGCCTTGACCATGATCCAAGTTCAATTAGCAGCTCAGCCTCTGCAGGAACTAGGCATGGAAGAGAGCAGAAAGGGCAGCTTATCCATCATGGAGGGAAGGTGATGGTCTGTGTCACTCCACTGTAGACACATATCAGAGGAAAGGCATCTTGCAGGCAGTAACAAGATATGCATTTAGTCCTCACCAAGCCACATAATACTTTTCACTGATCACTTACACAAATGTGCAGGCCTTCAGTTATGGCATTTCAGTGTAACAGCAAATATACACACAGCTTTGGGGGCTGGGTTCAGGTCCATTAGACAAAAACCTTTATATCTTTCAGGATGATGATCTATCAAGGCTTCTACTCCAAAAAAATGTAAGATGGAAGCACTTGACTGTGGTAGGGCTGATGGCTGGTAGGTGCAGGAAGACAAAGCTTTAATAAATAACAGGTTTAGCTGTACTCTGCTTACTTTCTGTGGTATAATCTCACCCAGAAACTGGTTACATGCAATCACAGCCATTCTATCCACATCTATGCCTCATCATAAAGTCTTACATTTCATTTCCATTGAGAGTTGACAGTGAATGTGTTTGTTTCCAATGACTAAGCAGATCACCAAACTGCCATGCACATGACCAAAATAATCCAGAAAGCCATCTAAGACAATTCTAAATGCCAACAGTTCTTTTGTCAGTGACCATAATGACTACAGTTCTATGATTGCCTTCTTAGCTGGTTGATGTAATAGGATATCAAAGCTTATATTACTATTTAATTATTGGCATTTGCTGACCAGGAAAGTCCGACTGGGTCAGGAACGCATTTTCAGCAGAGGCTCGGAGAGAAAAGCTCCAGAAATTTGTACAATTAATACAATATATGGTAGAACATTTGACAAAGCAAAAGTACAATTGTCATTTGATTTACATTTACATTAGAGAAATACAAAGAAAATATTTTGGCTTGAAATACAAAATAAAACATTTTTTTAAGTATATATATTTGAGAATTAAAGGAATCATTTGACTTGTGTAGATAACAAGGTTATTTAATTTACATGCAGGTGAATAATTTGCAGAGTTACAAAGGTAGCTTGGCGGGCATAAAGGCAGTTAGGTTCCAATGTCTGAGATTAGCAGCAAAGTTGGTTGGTTTATCTAATTTGAAGAGTTGGGAGGCTAGTGGCATGGTTTTAAAGGGAGTTACTCTAGTTGAGCTGGATGTTTTCAGTATTATTTAGGTAATGTGTAGGTAGACCTTTGCAGGGTAAAGATAAAAGAATGCAAAGGTCAAAGTGGGATGAGCAAATTAGTGGGATTTGGAGTTAGTCATGGAAAACAATAGGTAGTTTAAAGATGAGAGGAGGGGAGTGTAGAGGAGGTAGGGAGGAAAGAAAATAAAAGGATGTAGGGAGTGGAAGGGAGGTGTGGAGGTGAGGTGAACTGGGAAAGAATGCATGTAGGTTTACTTGAAGCAGGTGCAGACGTTTGTTTCTAAGAGATGTTTCTTTAGTATGAGTTTGAAATGATTGTGGTTAGCTGTTGCCCTAATATCTGATGGTAAGTTATTCCAGAGTTTAGTTACTGAGTAGGAATATAGACATTGTCCTGCTTTTTTGGGGGGCCTATGTAGGATTAACAGTTGCTTGTCTTCAGATCGGAGGATCCTGGTGGGTTAGAAGGTTTGGAGGAGAGAATTCAGTGATGAGGAATTGTGGGGTTGACATATTATTTTGTCTGCTATATTAAGTTGTTGGTGGTATAGGAGGTGTAGTAGTTGGAGCCAGTTAAGGGTTGAAGAGCTGTGCAGTGGTGAGTGTTGTGGGGAGCATTTATATCAAATTTGGAGATCTTATTATAGCAGGATTCCAATTTGTTTTTTAGGGTACTCTGAATGTTTGTCAGAATGGGGGCTGCATAGAGTAGATAGGGGAGCAGGTAGGTAGTAGCCAAGGTGGTTGTTGTGGCTGATTTCATGGATTTTTTGTGGCGGTATAGCATTCCGAATTTGCAGTGGGTTTTCTTGATTGCATTTTGAATATGTAGATCAAATGAAAGCTTATTGTCTATGGTTACACCTAATAGTTTGGCTTGAGAGACTACTTCTAGTTGGGTCTGTTAAGAGAAAAGATTTTAAAATCGGTTGGGAGATTTTGGGGTGTGAAAAAGATGCTCTAAAGGTGCTGCTATATGTTTTCCTTAGTCACATGATTCAGACAAAAGGAAAGGGGCAAGTTCTTCTTTGTAATTCTTGTTTGCCTCTAAGTTTGTGTAATTTCAAGTATTCTATCTAGGGATCAGGGATCTGGAGAAGAACCCCCAATGGTGAGATGTCAGAAACAATGTAATTTTCTGTAATGTTTGGTGATATGCGTTTGTGTGCATTTTCTTCTTCTTGAGATGTGTTGTTGTAATGGTTTTGGATTTACTATTACAAAAGACTAGGGAAAATATCAGCGTATAATGCTTAATTGCATCATATTTGGGCAAAGTGTAATCCATCCACATTACATTTTGTTCTATACTTCTTTAATTGTGGCATCAATCCATAACAAAACGAAAAAAGGTTAATAGGACAAAGACTAAAGTACAGGGTTTGGGAAGCTAAGATTCAGTGGTGCACACCTTGAGTACAAAGTTTGGGAAGCTGAGACTCAGCAGTGTGTAACGGGAGTGTACAATCTGGGAAGCTGAGACTCAGCAATGTGTAACCGGAGTGTACAATCTGGGACGCTAAGGCTCAGCAGTGTGCAACCGGAGTGTACAATCTGGGAAGCGGAGACTCAGCAGTGTACAATCAGGGAAGCTGAGACTCAGCAGTGTGTAACCGGAGTGTACAATCTGGGAAGCTGAGACTCAGTAATGTGTAAATGGAGTGTACAATTTGGGAAGCTGAGACTCAGCAGTGTGCACTAAAAGTACAAGGTTTGGGAAGCTGGAGCTAAGTGGTGTGCACCCTGAGTACACAATTTGAGAAGCTGACACTTTGCAATATGCACCATGATTCCATTACTGTCATGGTAGTTAATCAGACGCTTTCTCAGCAGTTACAGTAAGGCAGAAAGTCACCCAAGGCCAAGGTGGTTCATAGGTTCGTACTAGGCTATCTGCCCTAGGGCATTTATAAGCCTAGCCAGAGTGTGTGTGGCTTTCACCACCCCTTAGGATGAGAATACTACACCCTTTTAGGGTTTAGTTTACTGTGCCTCTGTCTAGTAGTGACACAGAGATGACCCCCGGGGTAAACCTACGATCTCCCACCCATTCGTCGAGATTTCTCTTGAATAGAGTCAGTGAGGGGCTCTGCCTAACATGGACTGGGATGCTGTTCCAGAGTGTAGGGAGCCTCTGGGTTATGAATCTGTCCCTCCAGCATGTCCTATTTATTTCTGTGTTGAGGTTTAAGTCTCTTGTTCTCGTGGCTCTGATGGATTTGGATTTTCTGAGGTGGAGCATGTCCATTAATTCCAGATTGGACATGGCCTTGTACGTCAGGCACAGATCACCTCTGAGTAGGCGGTATGCGACTGAATAGAGCTGGAGTTTTTTCAGTCGGGCAGCATATGACATATGTTTAAGACCCTTTATCCTCTTGGTGAGGAACTTTTGGGGTCTTTCCAACTGCTGCAGGTGTCGGGTGAGATACATCCCAAATGGGGCATTGTACTCAATCATTGGCCTGATAAGAGAAGAGTACAGGGGCACAATGACCTCTCTTGATCTAGATGTGAAACCCTTTATGATAAGGTGGGCAACATAGAAGGTCTTCCTAATCACTTTGGCAATGTGAGTGTCAAATGAGAGATTAATGTCAACCTGGGACCCTAGGTCCCTGATTACTTCTTCCGTACTTAATGGATTACCACCTATGTGGTAATTTGTCGGTACCTTGTTTTTCCCAAAGGGTATGACTATACATTTTTTGGCGTTCAGCTTAAGGCCATGGCTCTGGCACCAATTATCCGTTTCTATGAGGCCTCTCTGAAGGAGGTTTGTGTCCGCTGGAGTATCAATTATGGCGCCCAGTTTGCAGTCATCTGCAAACATTGTCAGCCACAATCCTCCTATGTTTGCCTGTACCTCGGAAAAATAAATGCCAAACAAGAGGGGTCCCAGGACTGAGCCCTGTGGGACACCGCTTGTGACTGGCTTAGAGTCTGACATAGCTCCAGCAACTCTGACCCTGTGGGTTCTGTCCTTGAGCCAGTTTGCAACCCATCTTGTGACATATGGGTTTACATTTAAGCTGGTGAGTTTATCTATGATGCCCGAGTGGGGTATTGTGTCAAAGGCTTTTGCAAGGTCAAGGTAGGCTGTGTGAACTGCCTTACCCTCATCAATGGCCTTAGTGACTGTTTCAAAAAAGTCGACCAAGTTCAAAAGGCAGGATCTGCCCTTGACAAAGCCAAATTGGGTAGGATCCAATGTCTGTAGGTCCCCAATGTCTTTGTTTATGAGTTCCATAATGATCCTCTCCATAGCTTTGCAAACCAGGCTCGTCAAGCTTATGGGGCGGTAATTTCCAGGGTCCGTAGAAGCACCGCCTTTGTGAAGTGGGACCACTGTTGCCGTACGCCACTCTTTGGGTATTATCCTGTAGTAAGGCTAAGATTAAACAGCAGCCTTATGTGTGGGTTTAGTTCCTCTTGAGTTCATGTAGCACACAGCCCGGGACACCATCCGTCCCATTGATGCTGTGTTTTTAGCTTTAGAGAGGGCGGCTCTCACCTGGGCATCTGAGATGTTAGGGAGGCTACACTCTGCTGGGATAGTTATTTCTCCTTTTGGGGGGGAGGGGGAGGAGAAATTTGCACTGAACCTGTCTGCCAGAATGTTGGCAATGTCAGTGGGTTCAATGTATTTTGTGTCATTTTGGACTAACTCTGAGCATATCTGGGAGTTTCCACCCAGGTTTCTAACATAGCTAAAGAAGGCCTTGTGATTGTCTTTTGTGTCTTTTGCGATTTTTCTCTCAAAGTTGGCCTTGGATGATTTTATGAGTGATCGTAGTTTTTTGCTAGTACTGATCAGAGATGCCTTCCCTTTTAGGGATTTTGCTCTTGTTAGATCCAAAATCAGAAAAAAAGGCCAGCACCAAGGAAGGTTCAAATGTAGTTTAATAAAACTGAAACTAGACCGGTTTCAGCAGCAAGGCTTTCCTCAGTAGTATAGTCAGCAAAAAGCACTTAGTCATCATCTTATATAATGTTCTTTAAGGCATCTATATGACATCACTTCCTGATAAGTCAAAAATGCAAACAAGGCAAAAGTAATTGAAAAATACAATCAGGCAAAAGTAATTGAAAAATACATAGTTCAGTAAACAAAAAAGTTTGCCTGAGTTGCATGCATATCTCCAGATTATAATGAAAAAATCCAAAGAGACACAGTATACTGGTATATCAATGATAATAAACAAACTTAATAAAAAACATACAATAAAGGGTAAATGCCCAAAAATAAACCCAAACAAAAGTCAGGTTATAAGAATTCTGGTGTTGAATACCAGCCACAGTATCCTAAAATCAGCTGATAAGCAATGCAACCTGATAAGAAATAAGTACATATACGTAATGCAAGTATTGGTTAATTACAAATTATAATTTATCATTTAATCCAGGAGGGAAAAGCCCCCCAAGTTTAATGATCCACCTTTTTTCTTTGGTATTTAGGATATCATGCCAACCTGTTTTAAAAGAACGATTCCCTATGATATGATCAATGATGGTGAATGTAAATTTGGCAGTGGGATGTTTGATAACATGTCTATATAGTGCATTAGTTAATCTTCTGTTTCTAATGTCACCAAGGTGTTCAGAGATCCTGACACGAAACTGTCTAGACGCAGTTTGTGCGGATGAAAAGGATTTGTTCCTCAGTGGATGATCTTCAGAGTCATCAAATGGATCTAACCAAGAGATTTTTGTCCAGAGGTTATTCCACTCGTACTATTGAGTCAGCAGTCCAATTTAGTAATGCTAAATCCAGGGATTCTCTTCTCCAATACAATACTAAAACTCATAATGAGGAATCAGATGTATGTAGATTTGTCACCACTTATGGCAGGAATAGTGCCAATTTAGTAAATATTATTAATACTCATTGGAATATATTGAATTCTCATCCATTGTTGGAGGATTATCTCGGAGAACGATGTTATTTTTCCTATAGGAAAGGCAAAACTTTAGGAATTTATCTTCACACTATAAAAACCAGGGTCATGGATCACACTCCAACTCAAAGAACACTTACTGGAGATAAACTTTCAGGCATTTATCCATGTGGACATTGCAGTTTTGTAACTATATTTTCAAAACTACTTCTTTCACTAGTAGGAACACTGGACAAATATACGACATACAGTTTTTGGTAACTGCAGTTCAGACTGGATTATTTATCTTGCCACATGTACATGTCATGCATTTTATATTGGCCAAACGTCTAGACAGTTTCGTGTCAGGATCTCTGAACACCTTGGTGACATTAGAAACAGAAGATTAACTAATGCACTATATAGACATGTTATCAAACATCCCACTGCCAAATTTACATTCACCATCATTGATCATATCATAGGGAATCGTTCTTTTAAAACAGGTTGGCATGATATCCTAAATACCAAAGAAAAAAGGTGGATCATTAAACTTGGGGGGCTTTTCCCTCCTGGATTAAATGATAAATTATAATTTGTAATTAACCAATACTTGCATTACATATGTACTTATTTCTTATCAGGTTGCATTGCTTAGGTTTTGCATTTCAGCTCATTTTAGGATACTGTGGCTGGTATTCAACACCAGAATTCTTATAACCTGACTTTTGTTTCGGGTTTATTTTGGGCATTTACCCTTTATTGTATGTTTTTATTAAGTTTGTTTATTATCATTGATATACCAGTATACTGTGTCTCTTTGGATTTTTCATTATAATCTGGAGATATGCATGCAACTCAGGCAAACTTTTTTGTTTACTGAACTATGTATTTTTCAATTACTTTTGCCTGATTGTATTTTTCAATTACTTTTGCCTTGTTTGCATTTTTGACTTATCAGGAAGTGATGTCATATAGATGCCTTAAAGAACATTATATAAGATGATGACTAAGTGCTTTTTGCTGACTATACTACTGAGGAAAGCCTTGCTGCTGAAACCGGTCTAGTTTCAGTTTTATTAAACTACTTTTGAACCTTCCTTGGTGCTGGCCTTTTTTTCTGATTTTGGATCTAACAAGTGCTCTTGCCGTGCACCAGCCTAACTTGCTAGCTCCTATACACTACAGGGATTTTGCTCTGTCATGTAGTAGCTTCCTCCTCCTGTTGTAAAGTTTGTTTATGGCTGGGGTCCACCAGATCGGGCGCCTGCCTTTGGGGGAATGGGTCTTGGTTTTATTTGGGATTGCATGATCCATGCATTCTTGAAGGTGCCCATAGAAGGCATTTGCAAAGGATTCAGCAGTATGGTTTGTGGTTTCCACTGGCCCAGGGGCCTTGAAGGATACCACTTCAGTCTTAAGAAGTGTGAAGTTTGCTTTTGAGAAGTTCTTCACTGTGGTCTTTTGTGCAGGGGTGGGGGCGGGATGTGGATTTCCAGTGAGATTAATTTATGGTCTGATCTTACCAAAGAGGGATATACTTCCGGTGTGGAGCATTTTGTCCCATGTTTGTGATGATCAGGTCTAGTATATTGTCTCCTCTTGTGGGAATGGTGACTAGTTGTTCCATTGCATTTGAGTTTATGAATTCTAGGAACCTTTGGGCTAGGGTGTTGGGGCTTGAGTAATGTTCCCAGTCTATGTTTGGGTAGTTGAAGTCTCCCAAAATGATGGTATTTGGAGAGACATTCATACTCTCCAGTGTCTTCAGGAAGGCTGTGTGGGGTTCCTGAGTTTGAGAGGGTGGTCTGTAGCATGCTACAAACTGTAAGGCAGTTTTGCCTATGGTTAGTTGCACCTGGATAGTCTCCAATGCTTCGTGCGTTGCCACTAACCTGGAGGTGTGGGTATCTTTGATGAAAATGGATACCCCCCTCCTTTTGTGGTTCGGTCCAAGTTTTGGGGCCGGAAAGCATGATATGAGGTAAAACCTGATAGTGCTGGGGTGCTCTCAGGAGCATTGAACCAGGTTTCAGTCACTGCACAGACATCGATGTTCTCCATACTGAGGAGGGCTTCGAGGGTGCATCTTGAGGTTTAGACTTCTGGCATTGAGCAGCATTACCCTTAGTTTTTTTCCACTTGTGTTTTCTAGGGAGGTAGGTTTGTCATTTGAGCCTTGCCTAAAAAGGCACTATAGGGGTGGCAAGAGCCTTGGCCAATATCCGGAAGCTCAGGGTGACAGGTGCAAGCCATCCCTCATGAAGCAGCATGGCTTGTCAAGCATGTCATCCCAAGCAGACAGACATTGGATCCCCTTAGAATGACACCAGTAATTAAGCCAATTGTTAAAACTGATCATTTTGTCTTTGTACTGTGGCATCATTCTTGGTGAGGGTAAGATGCTGCTCAGGGTCAGGGTCATACCGGCCTGGGCTACATAATCAGAGAGCTCCTCTATGTCTCTTTTCATGTAGTCCAGGGAGGTACGTCTCAGGTCGTTCACACCGGCATGTACAATGTATACTGCACAATCACAGGTCTTGACTATGCAGGACAAGAAGCAACTTACTAAGTAATCCTATCTAGAGCCTCATGAATACTATGTAATCCACAGTGACTACTGACTAGTGACACTGACATAGCACTGAACACTTAGTGGTCACAAATGGACTGATATGTACACCTGCTTCCTTGCTCTTGAGATGCTGCTCCCCTTTCAAACTGAAAAATAATAAGCAGCAACTCCTGCTGAAAGGAACCTGGTACTATTTTTTTAATTTATACAGAAATCTGCTCAGTCATAGTCCAACTCAGACTTCAGTGTCAAGTGCCTTAATGCCATGTTGTTGCCGCCCACAGGAAAATGAGAGATGACAAGAATTGTTGCAAATTTTACGCCATTTAAAGTGTGTTTAGAGCAGCTAAAACATCTTGTAAACATCTTAGGATGCTATGAAAATTAAATTTGGTGACTCATGACACCTCCCAAAATTTCATAAACGTGTTTCTATGTCCCAAACAAAAGTTTATTGACTTCAGGTTGTACTTTCATGCCCCACTCTTGCATACTTCTCAACATTTCACAGCTTTTTTAATGTATTTCTGTGGGGTTTTTTTATTAACAATAACATCAGACCAGCAAAGCAAAACACTAACCTTGTCTGGGGACTTGGAAGAACCACTGCATTCTGTGTGGTTGTCCAAGTCACTGAACCAACAAGTAATGTCTGGGCAGTTAGGTTCATGGTTTACCACAAAAAATGTTTTTCTTTTCAAGTAAGAAACTAATATGATGGCGATTTTACCAATACAGAAATTTTAGACCGGCAGATGTTTTACTTACTGACATGTTATAAAACAACTTTTTTTATTTTATTAAATAAATTTGATATAGAAATTCAAGAGTCCTGATAGCCCCTTAAACTTTATTTTTTTTTTGCAGCAGCAGCAGCAGTGTTTATAAAATTGCAATTATGTACTCCGATCAAGTACTATTGTGACACTCCTGGCCCACCCCAGAATTCTATATATGATCAAACTGTTCCTCAGATGTGTTAACATTTTTGCCCCTGATTACTGATTGGCTATTGCTTGCAATGTCACTAACCAGCCGCAGCATAAAACTGAAATTTTGCCAATGGTAGTTAGTTGACTGGACTAAAAGGCATATTTTACCCACTACCCTGGCCAGTATGTTGGGAGGAAAAAACTAGTCCAAACAGACTACAGGAAACAGAAACAGAAAAGCACTATGCAATATAAAAAACAAGCATAACGACTTGAAGTGTCGGCATTTACTGTTCATATACACAGTATACATGAAACTAATTTTATATCAGAGCTGGTCAAAATATACTACCTTTTTACTTTGTGACTTCTCTATACCACAATATGTGAACCTCTGTTTCATACAATTTGTTACACATTAACATTTAATCAAGTGCACCACAGATACAGAAATGAAGGACTACTACCAATATGAATGCCAAGCAGAGTGGATATTTGTCAATTACAGCTTTATCACTGCAGTTTACCTACATAAAACACAAAAAAACACTGTGCTAAATTAAACAGAAGAGCAGTTAGAAGTAAACAGAATCCTCAACCTTACCTTTATCAGATTGTGCATAACTACTAAATATTTTTGAGTTATTTGTCCACTTACTGTTCACCTAAAATATTAGGTTACCAAAAATGTCAGGAAAATTACTCTGCAATAAAAAGTATAACTTAAAATGACGGTAACTGTTCATGTCATCAGGAAATGGAATATGAAGCTCATTCTTGCAATGCTGATCTAATGTTACACTGTGTTACAATTTAACATTTTACCCTCTAGTACAGTCTAAGGCACAGAGCAGGAAAGACAGCAGCATGAATAAAAGGAGCATGCCAAGTTGCATCCTTTTTCCATAGTGTGCCATCCAAAAATTAGCAAATATCAAATTAAGTTTAAAGAAAAGACCTTTCCTTAAACACCCTACCACTTTACCTGTTTTTTTTAATGTAGTCATTAGCCCCAATTTATATTTACAAAAGTATGTACATATTCAGGACAAAAATCAAATTGTCTATTTTGGAAGAGTAAAATAAGAATTGTTTTGTGGCTTTTTCTTCCCATAGACAAAGATTACTTCATTTTACAGATCAATTGTTTATCATGCTATGGCATATACTGTTAAAATCCTATACATAAACAGGTAAAGTCTTGAGTTCAACTCTCTGAGTGAACATTTGCTTATTGGGAAACTTTGAGCGACTGTGTAACAAGTACAATGCAACTGAATTGGCTCTGAAAACAGGAATTTGTGCTTAATGGGCCTAATATTATTAAGCACAGGTCTGTGTGGCAACAAGTTTGAAGAGTACCTGTTCTTGTTATAAGAACTGCTCACATAAACACAATTCTACAACAATGTACATTGAAGTGCATATGCAACATTTGTTACATATTTTATACATGTACACATGTCAGAGGTATGCAACCAAAGCACCACAAATTACAGAGCATACTTAAACTAACAATTACACAAGTTTCAAGACAGCTAAAAAGAGTATGCAGACACAGAACATTAAGAAAATAAACTGCTTACTGCACTTATTTTGTTCAAGAAAAAAATATTTAACAAGAAGAGTACAATAAAAAGGCATTTAGAAGCCTATACTTCTTTAGGATCTTAGTAGAATAACTGCTTCAAATATCTGACCTACTGAGACTTCAACATGGCTTCTGTCAATGTCCCATAAAAAAGTTTAGTTAACAAATTAGACAGGTCTGTAATGAGTCATTCCTTTTTAAAGACTTTGAATAAGTCCTGCTAGGAAACATTTGCCTTTCTGTTGATTATACTTAACTATGCAATAGTCCTGGTACAAAAGTAGAAGAAAAGAACTAAAGAGATTTGGTAAGAGCCAGAGAAAAATTGAGCACAGCAATGCATTCCAGAAACAGAAGGTTATGAAAGTAATACACAACTGAGGATGGGACAGTCTCAGATGGCCTAAAATAAAAAGGCAGTGACAAAGCTGAAAAGGCGGCTTGTGAAACGCTGGACTATACATGAAGAAGCATTACCAGCAGATCATAAGGTTATTATCCCTTTTATGGAAAGCTAGTAAGATTTTAACAGGAATACTGAACGGTTATAGAAGGCATATCTCCATATGATACATATAACCAGTTTAGATGATCACACAATTGGTAGATTATATGTAGCAGAAGCTGTATAAGGAAACATTATAAGAATGTAACATATATAGTTGAGAAGAAAGGATGCAGAAGAGGAACATGAAAATACCTGACCAGAACCGATGGACTCCCAGGTTAGTATGATATTTAAAAAAAAATGCATGAAATCTGGAGGACATGATCTAATGGTACAAGAGGAGCAGATCTGGGGAAATATAATGAAAATGTATTTCACAGCAGAGGTAGTGGTGATGGGAACAGCCATCCCTGAAGACATAGTAGGGTTAAAGACAGTCACAAATCGATCCAATAATGCATCCAGGAAGGATAAGGCCATGCACATGAAAACATTGTGGGACGAATATCTAAAACATATCGCTTAAGAATTACTTTAATCATTATCAGAACACAGCTCATTTTCAGTAGAGACATGAAGAAAAAAGATTAAAACAAACAAAAATGTTACACAATCAAAATGTGTAAACCACATGACAGATTTAATACAAAACAGGCATCAATATATACAGCAGTATTATAAACTACACAAAGAAATAAAAACAAGTTATCACTGTGCAGACACAACTGAACAAGAGTTCCATATCCAGCCTGGGTGACTGTAGGAACTGTTGGATAAAGAGGGAAGTAAGCATCCATTGCTAGCTGATCTATCCTGGGGGAAGAGATGCAACTTTGGCTTAGAACATGTGCGATACCTGGTATGATCACTAGGTGTTCCTCACCATGGAGCTTTAGCCTAGTGAACCTGTGCTACTATTTGCAAGTTACAAAGTAAGCTGATGGGAATTCAGCATATGGAGGCATCCTTCCCCTCAGATGGCAGCACATAATGGAACTAACAAGGGAGGTGCTCTGCTGAGGGAGAGGGAAGGCCACTTGAACAGGACCAACAAGTGGGCCTACTGCCTGTCAGACCCTCGCTCCTAACCAGATAAGTTTAATTGGGTTTCCTTGGCAGGAATGAGTAGGCCATAGGGCTATTGCCTAGCTCAGGGATTCCCAACTTCCACCATCACTGAATGAAGGTACCAATCAGATGCAGCTACAGGAGCCCTTAGGCTTGGTCCTGCAGAGGAAGGGTGAATTAAAAAAATGTTCTCATCAGTTCCTGAATCTGTGTTTCCACATGTAATCCATGTAAACAGTGGTGTTGTGCACATTATATTTTCAAGACTTAGTTTAATAAAGTTAAATATTTCTGCACAGTTTTAAACACTGTATAATTTAAAGGGAGGCAACCTGCTGGAAGCTGACTTTTTCTGATGCATTATTTAAAGCTATCATGAAAATTTACTGAATACTATAAGATAATCCCCTATCAACATATTTTAGAAATTACCTTCAATGATACTTTTAATTACAAAGCATGGTTTAGTTTCTTAGGACACCAGGCAGCGGATTCTGTTACAGGTACAGAAAGTCTATTCAGTTAGATATGCACTATTCTGCTGCTATCTTGTCATGAATCTTTTCATAGATGCCTATTTCCTTATGAGACTATTACTAATAAAAATGGAGCGGGGGGGGGCAAATACTGTTTCTGTTTTTGAAAACACTGCGTGAATCTACACAGTAATGCTGCCTTGTTTTGTGTTACTCATGCAGATGCTGGAATTAATGTCATAATGTTACAAAACAATTTATTCTACAGAAAAAATGGCACATAATCATATTTTGTTTGGATATCTAAACAAGGTCATTTAAGTTCACAAGCTCACATAAGCAATAATGCTCAACAGGAGAATCATTGCAGAGAAATAGCCTACCCTAAAATAGGCACCCTAGAGGACATTACTGCACAAATAAAATGGTAACAGTAATGATTTAGTAGCTTTAAATTACTTTTAATGTCTTGAGAGAAAAAGTACTCAAGCTAATCTGTAGCCATGCAATGGGAGACTATAAACTACATATATCTTTTCTAACTGCATTTATCTGAAAACACTTGTAAACAAATGTTCTGTTATTTCTTTCTTCTTTCGTCTGTAACAGCTTGATGAAACATGTTGCCATACTGTTTGCTAAGTTTGTTCTCTCACCGGCATAGTGAAAGGAATGCTAGGGTAGGAGTGCACATATTTTTGTGTTACATGAATAGTGAAAACAACTGTGGGAAAATAACACTCTTCCTCAACAGGTGTGGATTTCTTCCTTTGTATTCAGAACACAGATGCCAATAACTTTAGTAAAAGCTGTAGTACCTTTACACACTATAACATATGTTTATGTATATATGTCAGACATAACTACTTCACTTGACTGTACAAAGATGCAACAGTGACCATATATATGCAGAGTTAGCTTAAAGAAAACTCATTTTAAGAGGCATAGCTACTCATAGAAATCCTACTATGGAGTTAATTACATGTTCCTATTAACTCGTTCAAATTGTAGAGCTAAAGTTTACTAAACTACATTAAAATCCAAGACTAACATAAAAAATGCTTAAATGACTAAAACATGGTTTCAGAATATATAATTACAAGTTCATTTTACATTTAGATCCTGTAGCAGTCCAAATAACTTTTTCTCCAGTTAGTATCCATGTTTTTTTCAAGTTTTGCTTTTTCCACAAGTGGAGAGGGTAGTTCCGATACTTTCTTTTCTCCTTGCCAAACCATTTTACCTTCTTAAATCAAAAGGGGCATATTTTTATTTGTAGCCCATTAAAAATATCTACTATGATTTCATTCATTTATTTATTTATTTTATTTTATATTTGTTGACCGGGAAAGTCCGACTAGATATATGTCCATTTTCAGCGGAGGCCCAGGGAGAAAAGCTACAAATACAGTAATGGAATTTTGAAAACATAGTTAAAAAGGATTTTTGACTATTAAGGCTCAGCTTAAACTTTAAACATAATTAATATACATATTTTTTACAAGTACAGTCATAGAAAATAACATAACACAGACAGTTATTACATAGCTAAACAAAAATTCTTTGGGAATAGCTAAAAAAGGAAATAATCAAAGCAAGAGGAATCCAGTACCAATAGACTTAAAAATGAGACGCAAAAGGGAGACAGTGTCAGTCAGGATTTGAGCATGGACATAGCCATTCTGATTTTAGGAAGGTTTTAAGTTGTTGTTTGAAAAGAGGAGTGGATGTCAGGGATGTTGGTTCTCTTGGAAGTTTGTTCCACGGGACACCAATTGAGTTAGTAAATAGGCAGTCCCCAGATTTGTTATTTGATTTTAGGGTAGAGACAAGTACTCTGTTAGCAGATCGTAAGGTTAAAAGATTTTGATAGGGGCTAATAAGGTTTCTGAGTATAGGAGTATTTGAGGGATGATGCAGGATATTGTGAATGATTATGAGTTGCTGAAAAAGAAAATGACTATGCAGTTCTAACCATCCGAGAAGTTTGAGATTTTTGCAGTGGTGGGTACGAAATGGGGCATCAGTGGCAAATCTGGCTATGTTGTTATAAGATGTTGCCAACTTATTTATATTGCTTTTGGAGAGGTTTGTATAGATTGGTGAGGCATAGAGGAGGGTAGAGATTAGGTGAGTTTGGGCAATAGTAGTCCTGGCTGAAGGAGTAAGAAAGGATTTAATTTTGTACAGGGAGTCCAGTTTTCTATTAACCGATTTGATAGTTAGATTGATATGATTGATATGATATGATGATTGATATGATATTTATTCAACAAGAAGCCTTTTATTTTCTGCTTGGCGGCAGAAGAAGGAGTACCAGCATTTCTATTTGATTTTTTACTTCTGGATTTCCAGCACCGCCTTCCAAGTCGTGGACCAATTTGTTTTATTGGTAGTTGTTTCCTTTTTGGCAGTTTTTTTTAGATTGATATGAGTGTCAAAATTAAGATTGTGATCCATTGTTACCCCTAAAAGTTTGGTGGTTGTGTCAGGAGCTATTAATGTACCATTTTTAGAGATGACTGTGGTGGGGGATTTCTGAGTGGGAGTGAACAACAGTAATTTAGTTTTTTTAGGGTTAAGGAGGAGACAACATTGATGGAACCAGTTTTCTACTAAGGTAAATATTTTTTGGGTTGTGGACTGAAGTTGGGAGGGCGAGGAGGCAGCACAGATTAAGGTTGAGTCATCAGCATATTGTATACAGGTGGTTTGAGGAAGGGAGGCTGACAGATTGTTAATGAATATAGTAAAGAGGAGCGGTCCCAAAATTGACCCTTGTGGGACTTAGAAAGTAATAGGGAGCACAGAGGACAGTTCATTGTCCCAGAGGACTGCTTGCTGTCTGTTTTCTAAGTAAGATTGAAACTATTTGACTGTTAAGTGTATCTAATGAGAGAGATTTAAGTGTATCTATCAATAGTTCATGATTCACCATGTCAAATGCTTTGGAGAGGTCAATAAACATGGCAGAGGATAGGAAACTGTTATTTCGATTTTTATTTATACAGTCTGTAAAGGATAGGAGAGCTGTGGTGATGCTATGATGTGGTCTAAAACCGTGTTGGCAGTCTACTAGAAGGTGATTTTGGAGGAGATGAGTAAGAAGTTGGCGATGAATACATCTCTCCATAATTTTTGCTATCGGTGAGAGTAGGGCTATTGGGCGGAAGTTTGAAAGTTCACTTGAGTTACCTCCCTTGTGGAGAGGGATAATATGTGAAACTTTCCAGATGTTAGGGATGGAACATTCTGTAATGGTTCTGTTAATTAAAATAGAAATGAGGAAGGCAAGTACTCCAGCTGCTAATTTCAAATATTCAGCTGGAAGATCAGCTGATGGGGATATTATTATGGTCAGTTTTTTTTTTTCTTTTTGTGTTGCTAAAAGTAATTGAGTCATATGTTTGTGACATCATGTTTTGGTTTATTGTGCAACCTATAACAGCTGACTTCTGGTGAACTCTGCTGTGAAGAATTTCCTTTTTACCTTTCTATGTGAAAAGAACAAAAACAAAAAAGATAATAAGGATTCTCTCTGACTGTGTATGTAGGCATTCACACTGTACAGCAAAATAATTTAGTGGTTCAGTATTAATGTGTGGCACTTGAAGTTTGACATAAATTGGAAGTTATAGGACTTCTGTTTCTTGTTGAAGAAATAATGGCAGTCACTACAGTCACAAACAGAATGCATGTTAATTACAGTCTAATTCAACCTTTAAAATCAGTATTTGTGACCTCTCTTCCTAATTACTCTATGATCAGCAGCCTGTTCAGGAATACAGGAGGTATAACCTGGAAATAGTACATTTGTGTTTACATCTTACAGGACAAAATGACTATCCAGTCAGTGCATGTGGTACATGCATGTCTCATGACATACATTTGACTGTTTCACTGTTTTGAAGGATGAAAACTGGAGGCATCTCAGAGGGAGCATCATACAGTTTTAATATTGCTATACCAAGATAATATCAATACATTTAAACTGTACACGAGCTATGGATTAGATAAAATGCCTTTATGGCTGAAAAGGAGCTGAACATTTCCCTTCAGTATCTTTCCTGGGCTTCCCAGTTGTGTTAGGTTGAAATGAATGTGCTGTTGCACCAAAGTACAGTCTAACTTGCTGCTCTTAGAAGGAAATGAAGAGATATTGAATCTAAACCGTTTTGTAATGGGGCAGAAACGATTGCTAATAACAATTGATGAGAAGTAATAGTTCCCAGTGAAAACTACTAAGAAAATGCACAGGTGGATAAAGTTTATCTGAAATATATCCCTAAAGTTATAGAGACAAGCAGATTCCCCAATTTACGGGGATGAAGACTTTTCTAGAGACATTAAAAATAGATTGCCATTTTCTGTGTGTATGTGTGTAGACAGGGTATTCATAGTCTGGGGCTTTGCACAGACCTAGCAGTTATCTGCGAGTAGCGCCACTAGACGAATTTGCAAATAAGCTTAGGTAGCTCATTTGCGATGAATAAGCATAAGTGAAGCTCTTTTTAAAAACACAACCATTTATGGCAAAGGCATAAAGTATGTAAAATTCAGCATTAGGAACTTGTGAAGTAGTACATAAAAGCCTTAGGCTTCTTATTACTTCATTTTTTCGAGAGTATCACGGGTGAGTGTGGCTAAGCACAGTCCCTCTTGGACAGTTTAAAGTAAGCAGCAGAATACACAGCATTTATAATTGAAATTTTTGAAAAATAAAGAGGTTTATAAAGTTTTACCCAGAGATACCCTTATATGGACACCTTGATGGTTTTATTAATGAATAGAAAAGGGGAGATGGGAAAGGCTGAAAAAGAAGAGACAAAGAGGGTAAAACACAAGGAAAACACCAAAAAGGTTTGTGCGGGAGGAGGTGAACCATGTTTTTGTTTGGAAATAGAGCTCTTTTTTTTTTTAATAGGTGGTGCAGGCAGGCAATAGGTAAGGCAGAGTAATGGACAAAGGATAAGGGATGAAGGGCTGAGAAATATATGGTGCAGGAGTCCCTAGTTACAAAGCCTCAAACACTTCCACTGCCAGATGGTGGTACAGTGGAGGACCCCAATGTTGAGAGGGTAGGAGCATGTGATGACGGTGGTTGGCACCAACTGGGACAGCAAGTCTTCAACACAATGTAGAGAAACTGTGACAGGATGAATCTATCTGTCCATTACCTGCTCCAGTATGTCCTCTGCCAAGTTCCAAATCCCCTTTTCAGTGAGGCTTGTCAGTCTTCCAAGTGGCAGGGTGCCTGCAGGGTTGGTGCCACCACCTTGACTCTGTGAGGATGTCCCCAGACAGACAAAGTGAGCACTCCCTAATCCAGAAAGTATGTGCCAGGGACACTCCTGAGGGATTTGAATCTATAAGAAAAGTAAAATAAATAGGAGAGAAAGAAAATAATAAAGGAGAAACAAAAATAAAAACAGAGAAAAAAGAGGGGAGACAAAAGAGAAAATAGACAAGAAATCTACACATCATTTAAATGTCATTTGATTTCTTAAAACAATTGTACATTATATATAAATCTTTAATGAATTAAAACTTGTGCACAGTAAGTACTTATGCATACAATGAGAGTACTCATTTGGGAGGTAGGATAGGAGCAGTCCTTCTGCAGACTTCAGATGAATTTATATAGGAAGGCTTGTGAGTATTAGAAGGGTAGTGTGTGTTCCCTGAAGCTCTGTGCATGCTTCTGTGTCTAATACTCAGTATAATCACCATTTATAAATATTACAGTTAATCACTTAAAGTCAAAATAATACAGTTTATATAGACATATCCTTTACATTTGCTTGGAGTAATGTAATGATTTCACTGCAGTTCTTTCAGGTACAATGCTCTAAAAGATTTCCTTATAGCTATTAAAGAAAACAGCTTAAGAGAGACCACTGCATATCTCTGTCTTGTTTATAATAATGCAATGATTTCACTGTATTTGTTTAAGGAAAGTGGTGTATACTTTTTTATTCACAATAAAAAACAGTTTAAGACAGAATACTGCACTTGTGTACCAGCATATATGTCTATGACTACTGACATTTAAGATGAACATAATAAATAATAAAATCCATTAAACAAATATCATTGTATGGAACTGTAGTCATAACTTACCAGCAGATTCAATTAGCCTAGTTACTCTTCTTTCCTGCTGCCTTTTGCTATACCTTATCCCATCCTCACCCGTACAAAGTACAGTTGTGTACACTTACCATGAATGTAGATGTTCGAGTGTATTCACTGTTGCAGTCATCACATTTGGCATATCTGCTTGCAGTAGCCCTCAGTCGGCCTGATTATCAGAGTCTTGGGTCCTGCGTCAGTTGTTGTCTCATCTTCCATGATGTCAGGTAGTCAGGGGTATAAAGCATGCAGCCGACACCATTACATCAGTTTTTCTTGCCCCAGATGTCAGGTGCCCCCCTAATGGGTAGCAATTAAATATATATACAAGGTTACACCTCCAACAAAAAAGCAAATACGCCAAAAAGCTTTAGGCCTAGTAAAAAGGAAAAGAGGTATAGCCAAAAGAAATCAGAGGGCTGGAGGGAGGGTAACCAGGACTGCAACAGTGAATACACTTGAACATCTACATTTGTGGTAAGTGTACACAACTGTACTATGTTCTTCGTGTTTCACTGTTGCAGTCATTACATTTGGGTAGATTCCCAAAGCTAAGGATGGGAGGAGGAAATAAGATAGCATTAGGGCCAGCTATAAGGCCCTGCAAGACTGCAGTGCAAAGCCAGCTCTGGATTTAGAGAAAACTGGCAAATGGTAACGCTTGGTGAAAGTATGTACAAAACTTTAAGTAGCAGCTTCTAGGATGTCCCTGGTAGGGACACCTCTGAGAAAGGCTGTAGAGGTAGATGCAGACCTGGTTGAATGTGGTCTTATCCCCTGTGGGATATGTTTCCCATAGTGTTTATAGCAGAAATTATTGCAATGGCCTATCCATTCAGAAATGGTTTGCTTTGAAATGGCCTTCCCCTTTGCCCCTGCAGCAAATGCTACCAGCAGTTGTTCTGATTTCCTGAGAGGTTTAGTCCTGTCCAAGTAAAATCTAAGTTGTCTGTGCACATCTAAGGAGTGCAGTATACATTCCCATTTGTTCTGTGGATTAGAAAAGAAGGTTGGCAAATGAATTGACTGATTAGGAGCCACACTGGATACTACCTTGGGCATGAAAGAGGGATTGGTCCTGAGGAACACCCTGACCGCATGAAAGATGATGAAAGGCTCCACTGCCATAAGGGCCTGTAATTCAGACACCCTTCTTGCTGAAGTGATGGCTAAAAGGAAGGTTGTTTTCCAAGAAAGGAATTTCAACTCTGCACTTGAAGCTGGCTCAAAAGGAGGCAGAGTGAGTTTTTCCAATACAAAGTTAAGGTTCCAGGCCGGAGTTGGGGCTCTCCTGGGTGGTCTTAAGTTTCTGGCTACTCTGAGGAACTGCTTGAGTAGTGGATGAGAGAAGATGGGTGGTTCTGTGTTGAAATGAGCTGAAATGGCTGAGGCATGAATCTTGATGGAGGAAAAGGAAAGGCCCCTGTGAAGCATCTCAGTTAAGTATTGAAGAATCTGAGGTAAATTGGGCGCTGCTGTGCCCATCCCCTGATTTTGGTTCCGGGAACAGAATCTTTTCCATTTTTCAGCATAAGAGTTTCTAGTACTAGGCCTCCTTGCCTCCAAATGACATCAATCACTTGTTTACTGAGGGATGTTAATGGAGAGATCAGGTAATTAGCCAGGCTGCCAGGTTCAGGGTTTGAAGCTGAGGATGTAGAATCTGACCTTCCTGTTGGGACAGCAGGGTAGGGGTCTCAGGCAGGTGCCATAGTGCCAGCAGTGACACACTGCGCAAGAGGGGGTACCAGTGTTGGTGTTGCCAGTCTGGTGCAATCAGTATCATCCTTGGTTTGTCCTGTTTGATCTTTAGTAGTACCCTGGAAAGGAGAGGCAGAGGAGGAAAGGCATAAACTGATAGGTTTTTCCAGGTGAAGTACAGGGCATCCACTTTCCAAGCTTGTTTGTGGGGAGTCCTTGTGCAGAATTTATCCAACTGATAGTTCTAGGGGGAGGCAAACAGGTCTACATCTGGGCTCCCCCATTTGTTTATCAACATGTTGAATGTCTTAGGTTCCAGTTTCCACTCGTGTGGGTCCATGAGAGTTCTACTTAATTCGTCTGCCAGTGTATTTAGCTTTCCTGGCAGGAATTGAGCCTGTAGGTGCACTTGGTAGCTCAAGGCTGTGTTCCACAGAGTCATGGCTAGTCTGCAGAGAGGGTATGAGTGGGTTCCCCCCTGCTTGTTTACATACCACATAACAGTGGTGTTGTCCGTCTTTACCATTAATTGTCCTGGAAGAATGTGGTCCTTGAAGGCTGTCAGAGCATTCTGTACAGCTAACATTTCTTTTTGATTGATATGCAGGTGCATTTGACTTGGGTTCATTTGCCCTAAATGCACTTCTGTGTCAAATGAGCCCCCCCATGCATAGTCTGATGCGTCTGTTGTTAGGGCTTGGGCAGCAGGGGGTAGAGTGAATGGCAGTCCCTTGTTTTGGTGGCAGGCCTCTGCCCACCAAAGGAACTCTAACTGTAGGCAAGGTATGACAGGAATCATTGCTTCTAGATCCTGAGAATGTTGACACCATAGGCTTCTTAGATACCACTGTAGTTTCCTCATATGCAATCTTGCACATGGAATTAGTAGAATGCAGGAGGTCATGAACCCCAAGGCTTGCGGTATTTGTCTTGCAGATAGCAGGGCCTTTGTAGCCATTAGTTTGAAGTAAGCTGTCAAATTAACTTGTTTCTCTGGCGTGAGGAAAGCCATCTGGGAAGTTGTGTTCAAGCTTGCTCCCAGGAATACAATTTGTTGGCAGGGTGCAAGATGTGATTTCTTTTCGTTTATGGTGGACCCCAGAGAAGTTAGCACCTTTTGTACAAATGCCAGATGATTCAAAAGTATGTCCTGGCGTTCTGCCTGAATTAGACATTCATCCAGGTATGGATATATTTGAATATTTCTTTGCCTGCAAAATGCAATGACTGGAGCTAGGCACTTTGTGAATACCCTGGACGCAGTAGATAAGCCAAAGGGCAGTGTAGAGAACTGATAGTGCATGTAGCCTGCTTTGAAGCGTAGGTATCTCCTGCAAGATTCCCTCATTGGGATCTGCAGGTAGGCTTCCATTAAATCCAGTATTGCCAAACAGGCATCCTTGCTTAGCATAAAAAGTATCTGGTGAAGAGTTAGCATCTTGAATTTTGGGATCACCAAAAAAGTGTTTAGGATAGAGAGATCCAGGATAGGACACCAGGAGTTGTCTTTTCTGGGCACCAGGAAAAGTCTTGAGTAGAAACCTTGTCCCCTTTCCTCTTCTGGGACAGTTTGAATAGTCCTTATACTTAAGAGACAGAGAACTTGCTTTTGAGCCTCTGCCCACTGATTTGGGGGTAGATCTGGTCAACCATTTGGGGTTGGTAAAGTGTGGAAGTGGAATCTGTAGCCTTGGGAAACTATATTTAAAACCCATTTGTCCTGGGTAATGAGTTCCCAGTTTTTTGCCTGCAGAGCAATCTTTCCCCCTAAAGGAGCAGTCAGTTGAGAAGGGCTTGGAAGTTTTAAAATTAAGTCATTGAGACAGTTTACCATAGGGGAAGTCTTACTACTCCCTGCTTTGGAAGTGGGAGCACCCCACTGCTTAGTCCTGTGCGTACCTTGGGACTGAAGCCTGGGTATTCTGCATGTTCTGGGTTTGGACTGAGAAGGACTGGAAGAGGCAGGAAAGGACCAGTTCTTAGAGGGCCATTGCCTACTAAATCTTGGAGGCTGTACTTGCAGGAAATCTTTAACAGTCTGCATAGATTTAGCTTTTTCCTCCATCTTTTTAAGTAATTCTTCTGCTATGTTGCCAAACAGGTAGTCCTGGTTTAAAGGAGCATCCAGCAATTTAGCTTTAACATGATCTGGCAAAGATTGCTCCTTAAGCCAAGCAGGCCATCTAAGTACAGACCCAGTGACAGCAGCCCTGCAAGATGCCTCTAGTGAATCAAAACCACATTGCAAAGTATGCTTTCCAACTTGTTCAGCAGAATGTATAATCTTGTAAATCCTTATTTTCAGCACAGTCAGGAATCAACATCATTTTCTGTTTAAGCAATCCAATAATATGCTGCTGATACTTTAACATATGAAACTCCTAATGGCCAATGTTGCAGAAGTGTATACCTTCTTACCCCATCTATCCAGCACCCTAAAATCTCATCAGAGGGGGTAGGATTTTTGGCAGTAGTAGCCTTAATGCCCTTGGGTCACTGTGAAATGGTCTCAGGATCTGCAGTAGGATTTTTAAAGAGGAACTTCTGAGAGTCAGGAACCCTGTAATATCCATCTGGTTTTCTGGGAGCAGGAGGTAAGGAGTCCGGGGCCAAGCTAGATTCCAAAAAGGCATCATCAACAATGTCCAGTACAGGGGGGACAGCTAAAGGCCTGTGTTGAGGCAGGAGTAAATCCCTAAGCCTCTTTTACGAATCAGAATAATCCTGACTTTCCCAGCGAAAATGCTCCATGAGAGTATGCAAGGTTTCACCAAAAGAGAAATCCTCTGGAGGGGAAGCAGAGGGAATAGAGTCCTCTGCATCAGAATCCTCATAGGTAGATAAGGGTAATTTCTGGTCATCAGAGAAAACAGAAATTTCAGAATCCTGATCAGAAGAATTATAAGCAAATTCAGTCCTAGGTCTCTTAGAGGGGAAAGGCTGGCTTCCCCTGATTAAAGTAATAAGGTCTTCAGCCATTCTTATCATTTGTTTTTTAGGCATAGCGGCCTGACCATGCGGTCTGGGCATTGGTTTTCTAGGCATGGACTGAGTTTTAGGCCTTGAAGAAGAAGATGGCATCGGTTTAATATGCAAGTCAGTAGGCCTGAATACACCCTCAGAAGCCGGTGCCTGCACAGCGGCTCTGAATCCATCCAAGGTAGAGACATCCGCAGGTGCCACAGTTGAAGCATCTCGCTGCATACCAGACTCCGAATGGGTGTCAGTAGAGGCCTGCGAATCTGAAGTAGCGGGTATCAGGGGCTGCGAAAGCGCCTCACTGAGTACCGTCGAACTGGCGACTAGCTTAGGAGAAGCGCTGTCTGCAGCTTTGGACCTAGGCGGCCTGTCTCTATCTTCATCTTTGCGTTTTTTCGGAATGTCGGTAGTCGGGTGACTTACTGAAGCCACATCTGGGTAATTGAACCAAGTACCAAAATATTTAGAAGCGTAAATATACTGACGATGAATAGTTCGTTGTTTAAATAAGGTACAAAACCAACAGTGAGGTACATCGTGGTCAGGGCCTAGGCAAGGAATACAGTACGAATGAAAATCTTTATGAGGTATTTGCTTTCCACACGAAAAACTATTACTGACTTTTACTGACATCGGTTTAGAGCAAGAAAAAGTTTCCCAAACAGGGTACTTAGCTTTAGTTGAAGACTTTAGTCCTGAAACACGAAAAAGTACAGTTTTGTACCTACCATAAATGTAGATGTTCGAGGATCCACATTGCTGCAGTCCTAACTATTGGGTAGTCCGCTGTCCCAGTCGGCCCGAATACCAAAGTATATGGCTGACGTCGGTCAAGGCGCATTAGACTGACGTCAGGACGTTAGGGTACTAATGCGCATGACCGACGTCATATCCTCAGTCTTTTCTTGCCCCAGATGTCAGAAGACCCTAAAAAGACAAGGCCAAAACCAAAAACACCAAACACTCCTGCATCAAAAATATGTACAATATATACAAAATTACAAGAGTATAACCTCACCCACACAACCACCCCTAAACACAGAGGGGAAGGAGGGAGGGTAAATTGGACTGCAGCAATGTGGATCCTCGAACATCTACATTTATGGTAGGTACAAAACTGTACTATGTTCTTCATTCCACATTGCTGCAGTCCTAACTATTGGGTAGAATCCCAAAGCAGAGGTAAGGGAGGCTGGCAAATCATAAGGAAGCAGGAGCTGTCAACATGCCTTGCAAAATAGCTGTGGCAAAACCAGCCCTAGATTTAGAGTAGAGAGGAAGGTGGTAATGCTTAGAGAAAGTATGCACTGAACTCCAAGTAGCTGCCTCCAAAATATCCTTAGTTGCCACCCCCCTTAGAAATGCTGTTGAAGTGGCAGTAGCCCTAGTGGAATGAGGCCTAATCCCAGCTGGAATATCCTTGCCATGATGGGAATAACAAAATGCAATGCAAAACCCAATCCACTTAGAAATAGTTTGTTTTGACACAGGCTTGCCCTGAGAACTCAAAGCAAAAGAAACAAACAACTGCTGAGACTGCCTAAAATCCTTGGTCCTGCATAAATAATAACGCAACTGCCTGTGTACATCTAAAGTGTGCAAAATCTTTTCCCCCTTATTTTGGGGATCTGCATAGAAAGTAGGCAAATGAATAGTTTGGTTTAAAGCCACACTAGAAACCACCTTAGGCATAAAAGAAGGATTAGTACGTAATGATACCCTATCCTTATGGAAAATCAAAAAAGGCTCTACCGCCATAAGGGCCTGCAATTCAGAAACCCTTCTTGCAGAAGTAATGGCCAACAAAAAAGCAGTCTTCCATGACAAGTATTTCAAATCAGCAGTAGCCGAGGCTCAAAAGGTTGTAGAGTAAGTTTCTCCAACACAAAATTGAGATCCCAAGCAGGAATAGGAGCTCTACGTGGGGGTCTTATATTCTTTGCCCCTCTAAGAAATTGCTTGAACAAAGGATGCGAAAACAATGGTGGGTCACAATCATAGTGAGCTGAAATTGCTGCAGCATGAATCTTAATGGAAGAGAAAGACAAACCTTTGTCCAATAACTCAGTAAGATATTGAAGAGCCACACTCAAATTAGGCTCAGAAATCTCCAAATTCTTTGCTGCACTCCAAAATAAAAATCTCTTCCATTTTTCTGCGTACACTTTCCTTGTACTAGGTCTTCTGGCTTCCATAATCACATTTAAAACTTGTTGAGGAAGTTGAGACCTGCTGTGTTTCAAAACAGAATATGCCAGGCTGTTAGATGAAGAGAGTGAAGCTTGACATTGAGCAGGTGACCGTCCCTCTGAGACAACAGGTGTGGAATCAAAGGTAAAGGCCATGGAGGCTTCCTTACCAGACTCCTCAGTAATGGGTACCAGTGTTGCCGAGGCCAATCTGGAGCTATTAAAATCATCCTTGGCTTGTCTTGTCTGACCTTTAGGAGCACCTTTGGGAGAAGAGGCAGAGGTGGAAAGGCATACACATGAAGATTTTTCCAACTGAAAGAAAGAGCATCCACTTTCCAAGCTGTGTGATGAAACCTCTTTGCAAAACTTTGGCAGCTGGTGGTTTAGTGGAGAAGCGAACAGATCTATGTCTGGAGTTCCCCATGACACTGTCAATTTCGAAATACATGAAGATCCAGTTTCCACTCGTGGGGATCCATGATTTGTCTGCTTAACACATCTGCTAAGGAGTTCTGTGCTCCGGCAGAAACCTTGCCTGAAGAGTTAGTTGCAAGCTGAGCGCAGTCTCCCATAAAATCATTGCTTGCCTGCACAACGGGTAAGAATGTGTTCCCCCTTGTTTGTTGATGTACCACATGACAGTTGTGTTGTCTGTTAGAATCAACACCTGCCCTGGAAGAAGTAACTCCTTGAAAGCCATTAATGCAAACTGGACTGCTAACATCTCCTTCATGTTGATATGTAGATGCTGTAGTCTGGCAGGCCACTTGTCTTGTATCCACCTTCCATTTAGATGAGCTCCCCAAGCAATGTCTGAGGCATCTGTCGTTAGAATCTGACTCGCCTCTGGCCGGGTCACAGAGAGTCCCTTGTTTAGGTGACATTCCTGAGCCCACCACAAAAATTCCTGTTGAATGCAAGGTATTATTTGAATGACAGTGTCCAAATCCTGGCAGTGCTGTGTCCACACATTTTGCGATACCATTGCAGCTTCCTCATATGCAGTTTGGCATTGGGAAGCACCAGAATACAAGATGCCATGAACCCTAAGGCTTGAAGGACTGTCCTTGCAGTCAGCCCGGACTGAAGAGATAGTTGATGGAAGTAAATGGAAAGATTCTTTTGTTTGTCCGGGGTTAAAAGGCCATCTGGGCTGCTGTATTCAGTCTCACACCCAGAAAGCACATGTCTTGAGAGGGTACTAGACTGGACTTTATTTCGCTCACAGAATACCCTAGGCATCTTAGCACTGCTATCACATATTCCAAATGCTGTAAGAGGTCTTCCTTTTCTTGAGACAGAATCAGGCAGTCGTCCAAGTAAGGATAGATTTGAATTCCTTTTAGCCTGAAGTAAGCTATCACTGGAGCCAGAACCTTTGTGAATACTCTGGGCAGTAGATAAGCCAAAGGGCAATGCAGAGAACTGATAATGGAAATTTCCAGCTCGAAACGCAGATACTTCCTGCAACTTAGTCTGATAGGCACATGAAGGTAAGCCTCCTTGAGATCTAAAGTTACCATCCAGTGATCTTTGCCCAGCAGAGGTAAAAGCTGTTGTAACGCCAACATTTTGAACTTGGGAATGTCCAGATAAGTGTTGAGGATAGATAAATCCAAAATTGGTCTCCATGTGTTCCCCTTCTTTGGTACTAGGAACAGGCGAGAATAAAATCCTAGGCCCCTTTCTGGCACAGGAACTGGCTGAATGGCCCCTATTTGGAGTAACAGAGAAATTTGCTTGTGAGCCTCTTTTCTTTGTAGAGGAGGAATGTCTGGCATGCCTTTGAAAGGAGGCAAGGTATGGAAATAAAACCTGTAACCGTGGTGAATGATATCCAAAACCCATCTGTCTTGGGTAATTAAATCCCAATTTTCTTTGAAAAGAGCCAACCTTCCTCCCAAAGGTGCTGCCAGACGAGAACGTACTGGCAGCTGAAAAGGCAGGTCATTGGGTCTGTTTACGAAAGGACTGACCCCTGCCCTCACCAGAAGTCTGAGCAGGAGAACTCCCTGTTCTAGGCCTAAAAGAACCTTGAGCTCTGCCCCTACCACGCCTAGACCTACCCCTAGATTGGGAATCATAAGCAGGATATGTCCATCCCTTAGTAGGCCAATTTCTACTAAACTTCGGAGGCTGCACCTGCAAAAAATCTTTAACAGTTTGCATAGACTTAGCCTTGTCCTCCATTTTCTTTAAAACTGCTTCCACAGGCGAACCAAACAATACGTCAGACTGTAAAGGAGCATCCAAAATCCGTGTCTTAACATGCTCAGCTAAATTCTGATCCCTCAACCAGGCGTGCCTACGAAGAACAGAACCAGTGGCAGCCACCCTCGAGGAGGCCTGCACAGCATCAAAACCACATTGCAAGGAATGCTTACCCACCTGTTCAGACACATGAACTAAATCCTGCAACTCTTTACACTCAATACCTTCCGCCAGAGCATCCACCTTAGACTTCAATTGTGAAAGGAGATAATTTTGATATTTTAACATGTGAAACTGGCAATTCAACGCCCTCATGGCTAAAGTGGAAGAAGTATACACTTTCTTTCCCCATCTATCCAAAGCCCTTGCCTCTTTATCAGGAGGAACAGGATTTTTAACAACAGAAGCCTTAACACCTTTAGGCCCCTGAGAGACAGTTTCCGGGTCTGCCCTGGGACTCTTAAAAAGATACTTGTGAGCTTCAGGCACCCTATAGTACCTATCCGGTTTAACTGGGGCAGGAGGCAAAGAATCAGGGTTCAGGGAAGCCTCTGCAAAAACATCTTCCACCACATTCAGAACAGGAGGAATAGCTAAAGGCCTATGCTGGGGTAAAACAAGAATTCCCTAAGCCTCTTCCTGGAATCAGAGAAATCTTGACCTTCCCATTTAAAATGCTCCCTCATGGAATGCAGAGTCTCTGAAAATGAAAAATCCTCAGGAGGAGAAGCTGAAGGAGTAGAATCATCCACATCAGAATCAGAATAAGGAGGATACTCCTGCAAGTCTTCAGCCAAGACTCAGAAGCCTCGAACACTGCTCAAAACTCTCAAACTCAGGTTCCACCCTAGGCCTCTTATCAGGAGGGGCATAGAACCTCTAATCATAGTAATCAAATCCTCTGCCATTTTAAGCATATGTTTCTTAGGCAAAGATCCTGAAGAGCTAGGAGAAACCCCCACTGAAGTTAAACCTGGCCTGCCTCTCAAAGAAGCCTTGGAAACAGAAGGGGAGGCTCTAACCACCTTAGGAAGAGAGGGAAGAACAGCCACCTGAGAAGCCCCTTCAGCCTGGCCTACCTCCTGAGAGGACACATCCTGTAACAGTAAAGTCTCTCCCTGAGACTCCAAAGAAACTCCTGGCAGAACCTCCGGCTCCACTGGGCCTTCTAAAGAACCGACGTCCAGGACTGTCGGTTCTTCCACTCTAGGCTTAGCTGCTTTGTCCTTGCGCTTTTTGGACGAAGCGGGCGTCGGAGCATCCGACGGCATTTTATAATTACAACGCTTCCCAAAAACTAACCTAGCACAGTCTAACCTTCTCTTAATAGTGCGTTTGTTAAATCTAGCACAAGAGCGGCATCCAACAACGTCGTGCTCAGGCCCTAAACAAGGTATACACAAGGTATGGTAATCCCTATGAGGTATCTGTTTCCCACAAGAAATACAGTTATTCACTTTTTCTGACATCCGGTTAAATACTGAGGCAAGAAAAACAAAATATTCCCCAACGGGGTACTTAGCCAACTTTGATTCGGTCTGAAACTCCGACTTCAGAAAATTTCAGAACGCCAACCTGCACTCGCAAAACTGCTTCTGCATCGGACCATGCGGCAAAAAAGACTGAGGATATGACGTCGGTCATGCGCATTAGTACCCTGACGTCCTGACGTCAGTCTAATGCGCCTTGACCGACGTCAGCCATATACTTTGGTATTCGGGCCGACTGGGACAGCGGACTACCCAATAGTTAGGACTGCAGCAATGTGGAATGAAGAACATCGAAAATTTCAGGAGTCAGCCGACCAGCACTTGCGAACTGCTTCTGCTTCGGGTACCGGGCAAGAAAGACTGATGTAATACCATCGGCTGCATGCTTTATACCACTGACTACCTGACATCATGGAAGATGAGACAACAACCGACGCAGGACCCAAGACTTTGATAAGCAGGCCGACTGAGGGCTACTGCAAGCAGATAACCCAAATGTGATGACTACAACAGTGAAACACGAAAGACATCAGGAGACAATTCTGGTTTACCTGCATTTCAAACTGTGTGTGTGTGTGTGTGTGTGTGTGTGTGTGTGTGTGTGTGTGTGTGTGTGTGTGTGTGTGTGTGTGTATAAATAAATATATATATATATATATATATATATATATATATATATGTATGTATATATATATATATATATATATATATATATATACACACACACACACACACACACACGTATCTAAATATATATATATATATATATATATATATATATATATATATATATATATATATATATATTTATATATATAGAGAGAGAGGTGTGTGTGTATGCATATATCTATACCTATATCTATATACACATACCTACATTTATACATATACAAGGCAATGCATTCATTGCAGTACTTTAATTATTTTATTTTTATTTTTTGGATTTAGTTTACATATGGATAATGGTTTTTATTCTGATGGTGTGACAAGCTTCCCTTAATCAAAGTTAAAAAGACATTTATGCAATGTGGGTGGAATGCTGTTTTCAAAATACTATGGTGTGAAGGTAAGTTATTCACACATACACAAATGTAGCAGTTCATGCGAGTTTGCATTTCCTTTGCTATACAAATGTGCAAGATTTGATAGCTATTAAAAAACTAGTAATTTCTGAGTAAAGTTATGTCCTTTTCATTCACTTGGCACAGCAACCCCCCGCTACCCAACCACCTCTTTGATTAGGGTGTGGTGCATGACTCAGACTTCAGCCATGTTGTAAATGCTCTTACATTACTTTTGAACCAATGACTGTGTTGAGCAATTGTTATAGTAATAATTACGTGCCCTATACAAACAATAATTTATTTACCAAAACTGGCTGCACGTAATCGAAACAATAGTTCAGTATATGCAATGATAAATTAAATTCTGTGTAACTTTGAACTTTTTTTCTTCATTCTGTATAAATACATGAAAATGCACTTCTTCTAATCCTGTACATGTAAGTCTTTCATTTATATATATGCAGCTTATTAATTATGTATATGTTTCATTTGTATTTACTCAGAACATTCTGTTAATAAATAACCATCATATCTTTTTAAATACATGCATGCATGTGTACGTGTACACATATGTTTCTGACTTCTTTTGCATTAAAATAATAGCAATACAGATAAAAATCTGCAATTACACATATCTTTCTCAGCAAATACTTCAGATCATGCAAAGTTGTAATACTTTTTATGCTGAATATGACCCAATAAAATAGTGACCTGTAAAAAATGTACTATATAAAACTTTAGCCTTCTTTCCACAACTTGGCCTACCCACTCAGCCAGTTGGTTAGGCCTATGCTTCTACAAGTCATAATATCGGTGATGTCACTGTTGGCCAGAGCGAGTAATACTTCTCAGGGATGTCAGGTGGTCACCCAACTCCTGACAGATATCAATCTTTTTCCAAGTCATGGTTTTTGTGCACCCCTCAATCTTTTCCTGATATGACTCACTGAGAAGGTAGATCATAATAAGGGGTATCTTTGTTGGACAAGCAAGGAGCATTGCTTTGTGCCTTCACAGGTGAGGTCATGATGCAAAGTGCCAGAAGAAGAATGAAGTAAGAGAAGAGCTGTAGTTCAGTGATTTAGAATCACTCCATCTGGGTGGGACAACACCTTAACCAAACCCAGGTAAGTAGCACAAGCAATACACCAGGTACTGATATTGTTGGCAAGTTTGGTTTAATCAAAAGTGCTTTGGCACATAACATTTTTTCTTAAAGGAAACCATTCTCATTTCACTTGCATGCTGGATAAAAATGAAACATACTGAATATTTGTTATGTATATGATTTACAACTGCTACTGCTGTTGGTAATTGCATTAGGTCCATTTTTTTTTAAGTATTACATCTGAATGCTATTTATACATGTCTCATTGATTACAGCAGCAATTATATATATATATATATTTTTTTTTTTTTTTTTTTTTAGGTGGAATATATACTACTGTGTGTGTGTTATGTACAAGTTTTAAGAACTTATGACTTGTCTGAGGTGGTAATGTGTGACATATGGTGTCTGATAGGCAGGGATTGCAGTTCATATTTGTGCAAACTGTCACTTTAATTTTTTTAACTATATTCTGATTTAGGTTAGTCAAGTTCCATTCAGCATTACTTGGTACTTGTACTTCAAAATCACTTCCGGCTTAGTACCGCTGAAGAGTGCTGTGGAATGTGGAGCTGTCTCTAGCTAGTTCATGTCAGTCTGGGGCATGTTTATCATTGTCCAAGACTGATGTATGCCAATACATAGCTGTACATGTTTGTGTATTACTATGATTCATAGCGATAAATGAAAATATACCTCATTTAAATTTACATGGAAAAGTTGAACATCGCCATATTAATTTGCCAACACTCAAGTTACGTGGCAAATGTTTATGATACTGCAGACTTCATAAAGTAAGCAAATAATTTAAAAATATTACAATTTAATAAGAAATATCTAAAATAAGTAGAATTATTGAGAAAGTTAAGAAATGCTACTTTTATATATATGATGCGCATGTTATAAGGGCAAGGAATAATTGCTGTAATTATGGTCATTTAGAACAGTGGTCTCCAACCTTTTTTGCACCAAGGACCAATTTCATGTAAGACAATTTTCCCGGGATCAGCCATCGCGTGCGCATAATAAAACATAATAAAGTGCATAATATTTATTTATTTACTTAACATTTGCTTACCGGGGAGGTCCAACTGGACTAGAAGTGTATTTTCAGCTGAGACCTGGGGAGAAAAGCACCAAATTACAATAAAAAGGCAATTGCCAATAATTAACAAAAAAAGTATACACTCTGCTTAACAGCATAACATTGCTCTACTAGTTAGTACATAACAATACCCATAGTACAGCAAGTGAGAATAAGTACAATTACAACATGAAGCATAACAGTCTGCGTAACAGCATAACATTCATCTTGTTAGTATCCAGTAATAATAATAAAACCTTCAAAGTATATATGGGGTAGTTATATAATAACAATAAAACCTTCAAAGTATATATTGGGTAGTTATATAATAGCAATAAAACCTTCAAAGTATATATGGGGTAGTTATATAATAACAATAAAACCTTCAAAGTATATATGGGGTAGTTATATAACAATAACAATAAAACCTTCAAAGTATATATGGGGTAGTTATATAACAACAATAACATCTTCAAAGTATATATGGGGTAGTTATATAATAACAATAAAACCTTCAAAGTATGTATGGAGTAGTTATATAATAACAATAGAACCTTCAAAGTATATATGGGGTAGTTATATAATAGCAATAACAGTAATATCTTCAAAGTATATATGGGGTAGTTATATAATAGCAATAACAGTAATACCTTCAAAGTATATATGGGGTAGTTATATAACAATAACAATAAAACCTTCAAAGTATATATGGGGTAGTTATATAATAACAATAAAACCTTCAAAGTATATATGGGGTAGTTATATAATAACAATAAAACCTTCAAAGTATATATGGGGTAGTTATATAACAATAAAACCTTCAAAGTATATATGGGGTAGTTATATAATAACAATAACATCTTCAAAGTATATATGGGGTAGTTATATAATAACAATAAAACCTTCAAAGTATGTATGGGGTAGTTATTTAAAAATAACAATAAAACCTTCAAAGTATATATGGGGTAGTTATTTAACAATAACAATAAAACCTTCAAAGTATATATGGGGTAGTTATTTAACAATAACAACAATAAAATCTTCAAAGTATATATGGGGTAGTTATACAATAATAATAAAATCTTCAGTGTATATATGGAGTAGTTATATCATAACAATAAAGCCTTCAAAGTATATATGGGGTAGTTATACAATAACAATAAAACCTTCAAAGTATATATGGGGTAGTTATATAATGATAACAATAAAACCTTCAAAGTATACATGTTGTAGTTATATAATAACAATAACAATAAAGCCTTCAAATTACATATGGGGTAATATTAATGGAGTCCATGGATATAACTGTAAGCAAAGTGCAAAGTCATGAGAAATACAATTCTGTCACTCAACTTTTATGCCAATAAATGTTTATGTTGATTTTTGCTGGCTTCATTTTCAGTCTCTGCTGTGATGCAACAGGTGTTTTTCATACTGTAGTTGCTGTTTTACCTGTCTGGGTTCCTGGTTTGTGAACAGTTCTGTCACTCCTAATATAGTTGAAGTAAATGCAACTTGCCATAATTCAGAATAAGTGGGAGCCCTGAGCTTGTTTTCCTGCAATAAGACGGTCCCATCTAGGGGTTATGGGAGACAATGATACCCGAAGTGGGTTCCACATGTTCAGTCTACTCCTCAATTTTGTTTTAGTTGCTGTCATTGCAGAAAACCCTACTTCACAAAGATAGGATGTTGGAAATGGAAGCAGGGTTTTCAGTGCTTTTGTGGCGATCTCAGGATATTCCACCTTGATTTTAATCCAAAATGTTGGCAGAGTTGAAGTTGTCTTAAACATACTTTTAGGCCCACCATCATTTGCAATTTCAAGCAGCTGATCATCTTCCAGCATTGACAAGGTTGATTCCCCTGGCTTGTTCACAAATGGGTCGCGGATCCATTCTTTCCCAGTTTGTTTTTTTGTGGTTGGGAAGTAATGCTCAAACTCTTTTAAAAGTAAAGATAGGTGATCATGCACCAGTTGAGAGAATGAAGGCCCAGGCTCTTCCAAAATCCCTGGTAATGTTTGAAACATGTCAAATATCCCTATGTTCACTAGCCGTCCCCACAGTTCTAGTTTGGCTTTGAATGCAGACACTTTATCTGCCTACTTAAAGACACTGAGCAGGCTGAATATGTCACACAAGTAAGCAAGTTTTGTGATCCATTCTGTGTTACTGAAATGTGCTGCCAATGGTGCCTGTTTTTCTAAAATAAATCTCTGGAGTGGCTCTCATAACGTAAACACTCTGGCCAGCGAACTACCTTTAGAAAGCCATCTAACTTCTGTGTATAAGAGAAGACGTTTGTGCTCTGCGTCCATCCCCTCAGAAAGCTGCTCAAACAGCCAGGAGTTAAGGGCATGTACTTTGATGTGGTTAATAACTTTAATGACATCATTCAAAATGCTGTTAAGTTCAGGTGACATTTTTCGGCTAACCAATATTTCTCTG
The DNA here is from genome assembly GCF_019279795.1 of Protopterus annectens. Classification (NCBI taxonomy): domain Eukaryota; kingdom Metazoa; phylum Chordata; order Ceratodontiformes; family Protopteridae; genus Protopterus; species Protopterus annectens. The sequence goes on from NC_056739.1 coordinate 1,335,771,590, forward strand.
TGAATGACACAGTGCGTAGACTCACATTCAGGTGCGACTTCCTTGACTCAAGCAATGAAACCAGAAAGCTGTCCAGTCATGGCAGCAGCTCTATCCATGCATACACCGACACAAAAGGACCAATTCAGTTTACCAGACATGTAATCATTCAAAGACTTGAACAGTTCTGCAGCTGTGGTCTTGGTTGGCAACGATAATGCACATAACATATACTCATGTACATCCTCCTGAAATATATATCACACAAAAACAAGCAGTATTGCCTTGTTGTCAACATCAGTAGACTCATCAGCCTGGATTGTGTACCATCATGACTCATTAATCCTGTCTAACAACTGTGTCTCAATGTCCTCTGTTATTTTATCAATTCATCTGGTGATGGAGCTAGCTGAAAGAGGAACCTGTGTTACCTTTTTAACTGCAGCCTCTCCAAAAATTTCACGACAAATGTCCTTAGCAGCAGGCAATATCAAGCCTTCACCAATAGTAAAAGGCTTCTTAGCCTTAGCAATATGGTTAGCCACTAAGTATGATGCTCTCAGTGCAGACAGATTTGTTGATGTGGTGGCCTTCAGTAATTGCTTCTATCCTTCGTGGTCACGTTTTTTTTCTTTCAAAAAACTCCAAAGGCTTGTCTTTTAATGCAGGTGCTTAGTCTCCATGTGGTGAAGTAGTTTATAAGGCTTCATGGACTCAATGGATAGCCCGTCACCATATATTATACAGATCGGGCTTGGAGCATGTGAATCACCAGTCATGATAAATCCATAGTTTAAGTAGGACTCTTAGTATTTTCTTTTAAATGCAGCTTTCTTTTTGGTGGCAGTCTTAGAGTCTTCTGCTGTCTCATCATCATTGGGTCTCTCCCCTTTTCCAAAGAAGATCTCAAGCGATGTTTGTTTTTTACTCATTTTAAAAAATGAAGGGGAAACAAGTAAACACTGTAAACTGCTAAAACAACAAATGTTACACTAGTCCAGGAGTAACTGCCATTAAAGTAATTTATTCAACAGGTTTGAGATCAGCTCCTGCCTTTTCACAGAAAACTTCATCAGATAAAAACCATCAAAAACAGGAGGATAGTTTATAAACTTTATATTATATTAATATAAAGTTTATAAACTAAGTCTTCCTGTTTTAATGGTTTTATCTGATGAAGTTTTCTGTGAAAAATGAAAGAGCTTATCTTAAACCTATGGAATAAAATCACTTAACAGTTACTCCTGGAGTAGCTGCTATTTGCTGTTTTACTAATTTTACTTGTGGGGGAGGTTGAGTGGTATGGTTGAGGTAGGTAAAGCTAATGGCAACCTTTACTGACTTAAGTTTTAACATCAATATTTAAAATATGTCCCTATTTGGTTCTGTCCAGATTAATTATGCCAGAGTTTGGGTGGTATGGTCGAGGTAGGTAAAGCTAATGGCAACCTTTATTTATTTATTTTTATTAAGTTTTAACTGCAGTATTTAAATTAAAATATGCCCCTATTAATTGGTTCAGTCCAGATTTATGCCGGAGGTTGAGTGGTATGGCTGAGGTTCACAAATCTGTATTTTTTTTTAAGTTTTAAGAGCAGTATTTACAGTTTATTATCTATTTGGTTTTGTCCAGATTAATTGTGCCAGAGTTTGAGTGGTACCTCTCAACAGTACAGATTTTTGCAAAATGTCCAGATTTTTGCCTCATGTTTTTTTTCTGTTCCTCATAAAATTTGTGATTTTCTGACAAATGACTGGGATGATTTGAGGACTGAGGTTACTAAATAACATTATACATTTGTGTTTCAGACTTCATATCCTTCAGGAAAATGCATGCTGAGACAAATCCTGTTATTCTAGCAACTTTCTAAGTTTTCTAGCTTAGATTTTTATAAGAGCAATATTTAAAATCTGCCCCTATTTTTGGGCCTTTGTTCTCCCATTCTGTCAGGCACTGTCAGGCTCTGGCCAGATGTTTTGAGCTAAGAGGTTGAGACTATGGAGGTACACATGCTGCTGCCAGGGATCACTCTCACTCTTCACTCTCTCTCTCACACACACACACACACACACACACACACACACACACACACACACACACACACACACACATATCGTTCTCATTCTCTCCCAATCTCTTACATACATTCACTTCCTCATTCATACCTACATTCATTCACACATCGCTCTCACTCTTCCGATCACACATACACACACACACACACACACACACACACACACACACACACACACACACACACAGCCACTTCTTCATTCATTCCTGCATTCATTCACACATCACTCTCACTCTCCCAATCTCTCTCTCACACACACACAGACTCTTTTGCTTTCATGCACGCATTCACTCACACATGCACACTCATACAGGCTTTCACTTACCTGACGGCCCGGTTCCAAGTACTCCATGGCCCTGTACCGGTCCGTGGCCTGGTGGTTGGGGACTGCTGATTTAGAACATGGATTTCAGTACAGCAGCTGTGGAGATGATTAGTGATCAAAGAAAATAATCATCACTTTTGTATTATTTACTGACTTTGCATACATGGTAGAAATTTAGTCATTTAATTGTGAAGCTCTGCAGTGGTAAGAATAGCAAAAATTGTGGGGGGGGGGCAACTTTCTAAATGTATACATATCATTCTGTTTTTATGTAAACTATCAAGGAAATGTAGAAGAAATCTGTATGACATGTCACTGCAGCCAATAGCAACAATGCTAGATGCATTACCATTGTTACAGCTTGCAATTACCTACAACATAAAAGTATTAATACATAAAAAATTTCAAGATAAATATAACAACAGAATTACAGATTAAAGTGCTCATCCTGCCATGTAAACTTACACTGTTGCCACTTCACCCTCCCCACTGCAAAAATGATAGTTTTATGTCTCTGAAGTCACAAGTTATTGTACATGATAATATACAAATAATCTCATGTGCAGCACTGCAGCAATCAGAGAAGAAATGGCATAATATAAAAAAGTAAGTTTTCATAAAATTGCAATGTGGTAACTCGTGAAATATTGGAATTGTAAGGACATTCAGTGCTTTAAGACTTAAGAAAATAACTACATCAGAATTTATTTATCAAAGCAGAGAAATGTGATTATTATTTATATAATGCCTTACAAAATCACTGAAAGTACAGTTTTGTACCTACCATAAATGTAGATGTCCGATAGGAATGCATCTGCAGTCCTTACAAATGGGTAGTCCTGTCGTCAGGCAGCCCTTCGGTCGGCCGGATTCCAAAGTCTGGGTCTGGCTTCGGCTGGTGTCGCACTTCACCCGACGTCATCGCTGCAGTTTTTTGGGTATAAAGGCATCAGCCAACGCCATTTTCCTCAGTGTTTCTTGCCCCAGATGCCAGGTGCCCTCTTGGATGGCTACATTTGGATAAATGCCAATGTTTCCAAATAGTAGAGAGCAAACACATAAAATAAGCATGTATGTACATATATACAAACAAATACACCATAATAGATCCCCCCCAAGCTAGCTGAAGGATGGCAAATACCCTAGGAGTACCACAGAGGGGAAGGTGGGTGGGTTATCCTGACTGCAGATGCATTCCTATCGGACATCTAAATTTATGGTAGGTACAAAACTGTACTATGTCCTTCAAGGACAATGCATCTGCAGTCCTTACAAATGGGTAGAATACCATAGCTAAACTAGGGGAGGAGGAAAAAAGGAGAGATTATGGTGTAGTTAGGATCCCTTGCAAAACAGCAGTGGCAAAACCTGCTCGGGATCTAGAGTATAAAGGTAAATTGTAATGCTTGGCAAATGTATGCACGGAGGTCCAAGTAGCAGCCTCTATAATGTCCTTGGTAGCCACTCCTCGTAAGAAAGCTGTGGTAGTGGCTGTAGCCCTTGTGGAGTGAGGCCTGATGTTCTCTGGAGTTTTCTTTCCATGGTAGGAGTAACAAAATCTAATGCAATTTCCTATCCATTTGGAGATTGTCTGTTTTGAAATTGGTTTTCCTTCCTTTCCTGTTGCATATGCTACCAGAAGCTGGTCAGTTTTTCTATTGGACTTGGTCCTGTCCAGGTAGTAGCATAATTGTCTATGTACATCCAAGGTATGCAAGAGTCTTTCTCCCCTGTTCTGTGGGTTGGGGAAGAATGTAGGTAGGTGGATAGCCTGATTTAAAGACACTCTGGATACCACCTTAGGCATAAATGTAGGATTTGTTCTCATGGACACTCTATCTTGATGGAAGATCAGGAAGGGTTGCACTGCCATTAATGCCTGTAGTTCAGAGACCCTTCTTGCTGAGGTGATTGCCAGCAGGAAAGCAGTCTTCCAGGATAAGTATTGTAATTCTGCTGTTGCTGCTGGTTCAAAAGAGGGAAGTGTCAATTTTTCTAGCACAAAGTTCGAGTCCCATGCTGGCAATGGTGGTTTCCTGGGAGGTTTTACATTTTTAATTCCTCTCAGAAACTGTCTGAGCAGAGGATGAGAGAAGACAGGAGGATCCAAGCTGTATTCTGCTGAAATAGCTGATGCATGTATCTTGATGGAAGAATAGGACAGGCCTGTATGGAAGAGCTCTGCCAAGTACTCCAGGATGTTGGCTATGTTTGCCAGTGCCACATCTTCTCCCTTTGCAGTACTCCAAATGAGATATCTTTTCCATTTTGCTGCATAATTCTTTCTTGTTGAAGGTCTACGAGCCTCAAGGATTATGTCTTTAACCCTTTGGGATAAATTTGGGTTAATTGCTCTTATGTAATGTTCCAGGCAGTTAGCTGCAGAGTTTTCAGGTTTGGATGCAGGATGTTGTAGTTGTTCTGTGTTAACAGTAATGGGATCAGGGGTAGTGTCCATATTTGTTCCCGAGACATGCTCCTCAGCAATGGGTACCAATGTTGTCTTGGCCAGTCTGGAGCTATCAGAATGATCCTTGGACGTTCCTCTTTGATCTTCAAAAGCACCTTGTGCATCAAAGGAAGTGGTGGGAATGCGTATGCTGTCAGGTTTTTCCAACTGAAAGATAGGGAGTCCACCTTCCAAGCAAGTGGGTGGTACGTCCTTGTGCAGAATTTCTTTAGCTGGTGATTGAGTGGGGATGCAAATAAGTCTATTTGTGGTAATCCCCATTCTCTTGTGATGGCTTTGAAGATGTCCAGATGCAGCATCCATTCGTGGGCATCTGTGGTAGTTCTGCTTAATATGTCTGCCAGAATGCTTTCTTTTCCCGGTACAAAAATTGCTTGTAACTGAATGTTGTAGCTCAGAGCCACATCCCATAGGTCCAGTGCCAGCCGGCATAGAGGATATGAATGTGTGCCTCCCTGTTTGTTGATGTACCACATAACTGTGGTGTTGTCTGTCCTTATCATCAACTGACCTTCTTGGAGAAATGGTCTGAATGACTGGATTGCCAATTTTACTGCCAGCATTTCCTTTAGATTTATGTGCAGGCGCAGCTGGTCTTGAGCCCATAAGCCTTGTATGCACTTGCCCAGCATGTGTGCCCCCAACCGAGGTCTGAGGCATCTGTCGTGATGGTTTGGCTTGGTTGACTGTTGCAGAAGGGCAATCCTGTGTTTGATTGACAGGCCTGAGCCCACCATAGGAACTCTTGCTTCAGGCATGGGATTATTGGAATTTTGGTTTCTAGGCTGTGCTTTTGTTGGGACCACAAATTCTTTAGGTACCACTGTAGCTTTCTCATATGCAGTCTGGCATGAGGGACCAGAATTATGCAGGATGCCATGAAGCCTAGGGCTTGTAGTACTTTTCTTGCAGTTAGATGGTTCTGCTTTGTTAATGCCAAGAAGTAGAGAGGTAGTTGCTCTTTCTTTTCTGCAGTTAGGAATGCCATTTGTTTTGATGTGTCCAGCTCTGCACCCAGAAAGGTTATTCTTTGGGATGGAATCAGCCTTGACTTTTTTATATTGACTGTATATCCCAGGGCTTGCAGCAGGTAAATGACTCTTTGTAAGTCTTGTTAGCTTGCTTTTGTGGTCCGCTTGTATCAGGCAGTCGTCCAGGTAGGGATAAATTTGGATCCCCTGAAGTCTGCAATGAGCAATTACTGATGCCAGGCATTTCGTGAACACTCTGGGTGCAGTAGATAAGCCAAAGGGCAATGCTGAGAATTGATAATGCTCTGATCCTGCAAGAAATCTGAGGTATCTTCTGCAAATTGGTCGTATGGGGACGTGCAGGTATGCCTCCTTGAGATCTAGAGTTACCAGCCAAGACTCCTTGCCCAGCATGGGAAGAAGCTGCTGTAGGGTCAGCATTTTGAATTTTGGAACAATGAGGAATGTGTTTAAAGCGGACAGGTCGAGAATAGGCCTCCATTTGCTCTCTTTTCTTGGTACCAGGAAGAGTCTGGAGTAAAATCCCTTTCCTTGTTCCATAGATGGTACCTTTTCCACAGCTCTCATTCTTAATAGTTGAGATATTAGCTTTAGAGCTTCTGCCCTTTGAGTAGGTGGTAGGTTTGGCATTCCTCTCTTTCCTGGTAGAGTATGGAAATGGAACCTGTAACCTTGGTCTATAGTTTGCAAAATCCATTTTTCCCTTGTGATGCAATGCCAGTTCTTTGAAAATAAGGTTAGCTTTCCGCCTAAGGGTGCTTCCAGTTGTTCCCTGGTAGGCGGTGCCACAGCCAAGTCACTGTGATTGTGTTGTTGTAGTGGTGGTGGCTGCGTCCGTGCCTCGCTGGTTGTTACCTTGCCACTGGCGTCCCTGTAGGCACCCCTGGATTGGTTTCTGCCTCTTGAACGCCTATTCCTGCCTCTCTGTGTCTTAGAGGAGTCCGGAAAGGACCAATTCTTGGAGGGCCAGTTCCTGCTAAACCTTGGAGGTTGAACCTGTAAGAAATCTTTCACTGTTTGTACAGATTTCGCCTTCTCTTCCATCTTTTTAGTACCTGCTGTGCAGGGGAACCAAATAAATTGACTTTGTCCATGGGTGCATCCAAAAGCTTTGATTTGACATGGTCTGGTAATGCCTGCTCTTTCAACCATGCATGTCTCCTGATAACTGTGCCAGTCATGGCTGATCTAAAGGAAGCCTCCAGTGCATCATAGCCACATTTTAAAGAATGGTTACTAACCTGCTGTATGTTATGTACCATTTCCTGAACATATTTTTATCTAAAGATTCTTCAGAGGACAGCTTTTTAGTTAACTGGTCAAGCATAAACTCTTGATATTGAATCATATGAAATTGGCAGTTCAAAGCCCTAGCTGACAAAGTAGCAGAGGTGTAAACTTTTTTACCCCATCTCTCTAAGGACCTGGATTCCCTTTCAGAGGGGAGGGGTTTTTTAGTAGATGCAGTTGCTACAGCTTTAGGGCCCTGGGAGATAGTCTCTGGATCTGCAAAAGGAGCCTTGTATAAATGGTGATGAGTGTCCGGGACCCTGTAGAACCTATCGGGCTTAGCAGGGCCGGAGGTAATGAATCAGGAGCAGTGCAAGCATCATTAAATGCATCATCTACAACAGAAAGAACTGGAGGTATAGCTAAAGGCCTATGTTGTGGCAAATGTAGAAAGGTTCTAAGCCTTTTTCTGGAGTCTGAGAAATCTTGGCCCTGCCACTGAAATTGTTCCCTCATAGCATGCAAGGTTTCCCCAAAGGAAAATTCCTCAGGTGGAGAGGCTGAAGGAATGGACTCTTCAGCATCAGAGTCTTCGTAAGGGGAATAAGGAGCCTCAGGAGGGTCTGTATGTTCTGAGTCATCAGAGGAATCATCTGTGGATACTGGCTCAGGGGGCTCTGCTCTAGGCCTCTTCTCTGGAGGTGGGTGAGAGGTCCTGTCTGGATGAGGCTGGGATCCACGAATTAAAGAAATGAGATCCTCAGCCAAAGAAAGCATATGGGAACTGGTGCTGGGCCTGTGAGAGGGGGGTTTGGCAGGCACCGTTTTTGAAGCTTTGGCTGCTTGGGCCCTGGCAAAGGCCTTAATAGACATGGCTGCAGGAGGCCTAGCTGCTCCACGTGCAGGGGTTGAAATATCCAAGGGAATAGTGTCTGATAATTCCTGAGAAACCGCAACAGAAGGTTGGATTTCAGAAGCCGATTCTACCAGATTAGAAGAGGCCTCGGTAGAAGGCATGGTTTCGGCTGAAGAAAGAACCGCTTGCTCGGTTTCGGCTGAAACCGAGACACTCGCGGTTTGCTTAACCGCGGTTTCGGCCAAAACCACGGACCGCGAGTGTCGGTCCTTTTCTTTGCGTTTTTTGGTAATTTGTGTTGTCGGAGGATCCGACGGCATAATATAGGCAAAATCAGAGCCGAAAAACTGCTCAGCAAACTCCGACCGACGTCTAAGCGTCCGTCGGTTAAAAGAAGCACAGGCTAGACAAGCTGCTACGTCGTGGTCTGGGCCTAAACAAGGTAAGCAGTAGGAGTGGAAATCTTTATGAGGTATTTGTTTCCCACAAGTTAAACAGTTATTCACTTTCTCTGACATCGGCTGAGGCAAGAAAGAGACCCCAACGGGGTACTTAGCTTTTTAGAAGTCTTCGAAGTAGTATTCGGTAGTAGTAATCTCTGGATCTGACCGACCGGCACTTGCGAACAGCTTCTGCTTCGGGCGCCATGCGGCAAGAAAGACTGAGGAAAATGGCGTCGGCTGAAGCCTTTATACCCGAAAAACTGCAGCGATGACGTCGGGTGAAGTGCGACACCAGCCGAAGCCAGACCCAGACTTTGGAATCCGGCTGACCGAAGGGCTGCCTGACGACAGGACTACCCATTTGTAAGGACTGCAGATGCATCCTTGAAGGACATCAGGAGTTAGTGAGCACTCAGACATGACTAATAATATTAGTAATTTTTGTAAAAGAAAAAAAAAATATTTTATGTTGAGAGAAAATATCTGCTGACAGTGACAGCAGATCATGTACCACACAGCATGGCCCACAGATATCATCACTTGAATCAATTATACTGTGTTTTCTACAAGAAAACACTAACCTGAAATTCATGTTCCATAGTTCTGGAATAGAAGCCTTGTATTTATCTGCACAGCCCTACACCGTGCAAGAGCCTGCCGCATGGGGTGCCCTACCACTGCTGCCGGCTTGTCATCATTAGTCATAGTTTGACTAGAACTGGGAGCTGCAGTGACAGCATGGGTCACTTCACCACTAGACTCATGCATGATCATGCTATGCAGAATGCAACAGGCAGTAAATATCCTGCACGCAGTAGCTGGGTCATACTGAAGGACACCCACAATCTCATTCAGGCACCTGAAATGGCTCTTCAGGAGGCCAAAGATCCTCTCAAAGACAATACGATTTTGGGACAGGGATGTTTTATAGATCTCTTCTGCAGAGTCACTTGGATTTCTCACTGGTATCATGAGCCATGGCTCTGGTGGATATCCAGCATCACCTGAAAAACAAGAGGGAGCCTTAAACAAAACAAAACAAATTGTTTAGCATTCAACAATATGTTTTAACATGAATAACTACTTAAATGCAATATAAAAATATATATTTTTTTCCACTTACCAACAAGATGACCACTGTGCATTCTACCATGCAGGAAGAGGCATACAAGTAAGCTAGTGTCCCAGATATGAGAATCATGTGCACTGCTAGGATGCTGGGCAGAGACATTAGTGATGCATCTCCTGCATCACACACTACCTAGTAATTGATGGAATGGTAGCCCTTTCTATAGCGGTAGCTCTTAGCCTGTGGACCAGAAGTGGCCCTGATTGCAACATGGATGCAACCTATCACACTGAGTATCTCAGGGAAATGTGCCACCACATAAGGTATGCATAATCTTGGCACTGTCCTGAGGTGATACTGGGAAACAGATGCACTGATCCACACGTGTCAAAGAGTATATCGAGGAACTACTGCAGAATACTCAAGTGAGAAGCCTGTGAGATACCCAGTGTGTCCCAGTCTGTTTCTGGAAAGTCCCTGTGGCAAGTACAGTGAAGGCTATTACATAGCTTAGTGTCCCACAGGACTAGGGAGTCCATGCATTCATCCAGTACCATTATGGGGTCATACATACAAACTAAGATCCATATAATGTCCCTGTCCACTTTGAGCCTATCTTGATTATCACAATTATAATTTGTTGTCCTTTGTTTATAATTTCACCTTCTTTTCTGGCAAGTGCTGCTGGGTACAAACAATTTTATACCAGCGAAGACAAACTCACACCTGGAATAGCATAGCAGCAAGTGACAGCATTATCATGAAGTGCAACTCAGACAGATTTGGCAAGACGTCTCTTTAGATAATATATCTGCAGACAGTGAGAATGAGTGCGAAAATTTCACTATGAATTGTAAATCATGTAGAGAATACGTCATTAGCATACACTGAGTTACATCATTCTTCACTTACATCTCATAATTAGTACATTTGATTAGGCTCATTGGAGCTCATCATGAATTTGCGTAAATGGTCTCTGATTCACAGCTCAGCTACGGTCATTTGCAGACATCACAGACAGCCAAATGCATTTGTGTAAATAACTAGGAATAATGCCCTGTATCTCAAATCTATGTATACACATGCAAATCAATATGTATTGCTCTATATGTATATATATATATATATATATATATATATATATATATACATATATGTATAAATAAACAGAAAAAACAAGCTGCACCAAAGGAGTCGTAGTCCACAGAATCAACATAAATTCGCCAACAAAAGATCCAGCCCAATGTAAAATCAATATTTTTTGTATTTACTTCACACCAAATGATTAAAACTCCATCCCACAACACGTCAAGTCAAATTCTCTACAACTCCATTTCTACTCGACCCTTACCAGATGTTTCTTCCATGGGGAAAGTAGAGAAAAATGTTCAGACTCTTCTTGAGAAAAAAGCAAGCCATAAGGTCCCACTGGACCAATGAAGATTCATATATTACTCCAGATTATTCCAGTTAGGATTTGGATATTATTCCAATGTTGTGGGTGGAGTTTTAACAATTTTGTGTAAAAAAATACAAGAAATATTGGATTTACAATGTGCTGGATCTTTTGTTGGTATATATGGCGTATTACATAGCAATCACACAAGTTTCTCATGTATTCACCTTTTTTTGCAATGAGTGATGTCTACTACAATGTTTCGCTTAATATTTTATTCTACATATTCCTTACAGATTTTATCTGCTTGCTTGCCAGGCCCAGTGGAAGTACAAATGCACTGGGGAAATATTCACAGCCATGTAATGCAAGCAGAGCTTGCTTAGTACATTATTCTTAGTAGAAAGGAAGAGCAAAATTCAGATTCTAAACATTCCATGTTGGATGACAATATGCTTCTGTAAGAATTTTCTCAGATAACGAGTTATTGATTTTGAAATAAAAAAAAATCTATGTTGTAATTGTTCTTGGCTTAATGCGTCATAGTGTTTCCCATGTGAATTTGAGTGACTATAATATAACATGGTACAACACACACTTTCTGTACCAGCCAACTGAGAACAACTAATGTGTATCTGAACAGAATCTCCATGAAGCATGCACACTTTGCCTCACTACACAAGAGAAATCACTAGATTTTCACTGTTGCATATATAAATTGCAGGAAACTGCACATTAAAAAGTACTTCCAGATAATATTACTGTTTGATATTTCAATGGTCTTATGAAACATTATTAAAATTCCATTTTTAGTCACTGTTTACATTTGATCTTCATGCCTAGTATGGACAGCTGAAACATTTATATCTCAGACAGGAATATCTGTTCATCAACATGATGTCATGTGCTCATTTCTTAAAATGAATACCTTAGTACCACAGGGCTGCTGTTATTGTGGCAGTCTTTGATGGAAATGTGCTTCAGTTCGTAAATGTCATGGCCTTTGCTAATTTTTCTCTTTTAAAAACACTTGCATGTTTACATATATGCATTTACTGATGATGAACACCTTATCTGCTGATACACAGATAGCAGACTTACAAAGATGTAATAAAGCATTCAGTTTCATGCATTGCTTTGGAGTGCCTTGTTTATCTCATATTTACATTCTATGTATGTTTAAAGGCTTAGATTCCTCACTGTATAACTGCCCTTAGTTTGAAGATATGTCTTGTAGTACATCAGATCTTGATATAATTTAAGTATCTTCTCAACCACACTTACTACTATGTTTAGGAAGATAGTTATCTTACTTCTTATCTATCACATTCTTTCTCAATGTTCTTAATATTGAGTTCTGGGAAATATTTGGATGAAACACTAACCCTCGCACGTACGACTGCTCGGCCAACCAACCTTGGAAAAAACACGAAAAAAGCCAGCAAGATAGTTCCACCGTTTAATATAAGGCAAAAAGAACGGACAAACATGTCCAGATTCAAATACTCATACTAGTTTCGGCACCAGCCTTCATCAGTGAGTAAAAAATTATTCACAATCAACTAACAACGTCAGTATAAATACTGTAATGAACCAATAAGGAAATAGACATTCTCATCAGGCTCCTAGATCAGATTTAAAGCAACACAGCACAATTAATATAAAGACATATTCCAATACATGTTTGCTTAAACCAATTAATCATACCTAATGCAAAATGGTCCAAGACAAATCAATAAATAATGTTTGTCAACATATTAAAAAATATTAGTTTATATAGTATTGTATTGGTTATGAAAATAAGTGGCATGAATACAATATTTATGGTTATATGGTCAAAAGTTCATAGTCATATGATTTATAAATGGTCATTGAGACCAGGAGGAAAAAGGGCTCCGAGATGTGTAATCCAATATCTTTCTTTGTGGCTTAAAATACCTTGTCATCCTGTCTGATTTTGCCTGTTACCTGTAATTTTGTCTATAATAGTAAACATAAACCTAGCACTGGGATGTTTAACTGTATGTAAATATAATGCATTGGATGTTTTGTGATTACGAATATCACTACGATGTTCCCCAATTCTGATACGTAATGAACGTGATGTTTTGCCAACATAAAATGACTTGCATTGGCATGTGGCCAGATATATAACCCAGCTAGTTGAACAATTGCCAAAAACCCTAATGTCATATACTTTGCTAGTATTGGAACTTGTGAATTGTTTAAGCTGGTTAACTTGAACACAAGATATACAATGTCCACATCTGAATGTACCCAATAACTCATCCCCCATGATGGTTAGTTGTTTATATTTAGCTGCCCCACTTTCTCTGTGCTTATAGTGGGAAAACAAAGTACCCAACGTTTTGCCACGTCTAAATGAAAATGAGCACTGATTGTCCAAGATATCCCTCAAAAAATCATTAGCTAGTAAGATGTTCCAATTTTGGTTAACCGCTTGCCTGACTGTTTGATGGTTTTTACCTAAGGTGGTAATCAATCTAATCTTTGGGCTATTGGTATTTTGACTCTTGTCCCTGTATTCCAACAATGTATTTCTTTCCTGTTTATCTGACCAAATCCTGGCAGATTCAATGTCAGAAGTACAATAACCCCTATCCAAGAATCTTGATTTTAAATCGGCTTTGGCTGCTGTATAATCCTGTTGACAGGAATTAATTCTCCGAATTCTCAAATATTGAGATTTAGGGATGTTCCGGATGGTGTGACGTGGGTGCATACTCTTAGCATGTAACAAGGTATTAAACTGGGGATATTTTCGATGAATTTTGGTATTGAGTGTGTTGTCACTGTTACGATATACAGTGACATCCAAAAACGTTATCATCTCCCTGTGAAATGTAACAGAGAATTCATTCCCCCAAATGTTATTGTTGAGATGTTCCAACAATTCTTGAAGATAGTCAGTATCCGCACGCCACACCATCCAACAATCATCTAAATATCTCCTCCATATGTCCATTTCCACAAGGTATATGTTGTGTAAAGGATTGTAAATCAGGCATTCCTCAAGGTAGGCCATAAAAAGATCTGCATAAATGGGGGCGAAAGAAGCCCCCATGGCCGTACCTTGAAGTTGCCAATAGCAATCACCTTGGAAATAGAACACATTTTTTGTCAAGACATGTTCTGTTAGACAAATAAGCAAAGTGTTGAAACCCGGAGAATACAGTTCTGCTTTAACAAGCCAATATTCTACAGCCTGAAGCCCAGCCCAATGTGGAATACTGGTATAGAGATTTTACATCCAAAGTACACATTATCCAGTGGGGCTCTAGCTGACTGTCCTGGATAATTTGCAAAAATTGTGTGGTATCCTGGATTCTTGCTCTAACTAGGGGCAATAATGGTTTGAGAAATTGGGTGAGAAATGCGGACAATGGTTCAGTGAGAGAACCATGGCCAGAGACAATAGGCCTACCTGGTGGATGTGTGAGAGATTTATGTATTTTCGGTAGTAAATACAAAATTTGTCTATCCGGATCTTTAACCTGTAAGTGTTGAACAATTTTGGACGTGATGATACCCTCCTCCAATGCAGATTGTAAAAACAGGTCAATCTCTTTCTTAAATTGCATAGTGGGATCAATCCCCATTTTCATATAGCAATGTCTATCAGATAGTTGTCGTAAACCCTCATTCACATAATAGTCCATATTCAAAATCACCACTGCACCCCCCTTATCCGCTTGGAGAATTGCTATATTCTGATTACTCCTAAGTTCCGATAGGGCCACCCTTTCTGAAGAGGTGATATTATCCCTACTAGTAGCAACTTCAAAAAGGGGAAAATGTAGATCTTTTAACACCGCTTGTTGAAAAATGGCTACATTTTTATTCATAGGCGGCTGAAACGTAGATTTATGGAAGGTGAAATCAGTAGATCTTTGAGCATTGGAACTATCCTGTTCAGAAAAAAACAGTTTAAGATTAAGTCTACGACAAAAATCAGTGACATCTAATGAAGTTTGGTACTCATCAGAAAAAAAGCTGGGAACAAAATTTAACCCTTTATTTAGAACTTGTTCTTGTTCATATGTAAGTACATGGTCTGATAGATTCAAAACATTTTTAAAAACTTGTGTATTTACTTCAGTAGTGCCTGAATAAGTCCCGTCATGGAATCCGTAGATATGTTTGTTTCTATGTTTCCTCCCCCCTCTGGATTTCCTACCATATCTAAAGGGTATTGAGTATTAGTTTTCTTTTTGAGTGGAGAATTGACAGTGTTGGCATATTCACTGTCAGTGTTAGATGACTCCTCCCCTGAGGTACTGGTGTGGAAATGGTCCCTGTTTTTTAATATAGATCTGGGCCTTTTTCTGGTCCTGCCCCTGTTCACATTGGGGACATTGTCCTGAAACCTCACAGTTCTTTGTGCTTGAAATGGATGTCCCTTTTCATAATCATTGATATCTCGATTAAATTTCTTTATTTTTCTATCTCTGATAGTTTTGTCATAAGAAGTCAGCTCCCTGGATAACCTATCTAAATATTCCAAATACTTGGGACTGGATTCATGTTTCTTACATTCTTTTGCTAAATCCTTAACTTCTGAAAGACATAATTCAATTGTTCTTTCATAATATGAAGCTAGGATTTTTACAAAAACCATAGAACCCTCTCTAAGTGCTACATCCCATTCATCCATAAGCCTCTGTTCAGATCTGCTTACAAGTGGATGCAATTTTATCCGTAGTCCTCTTGGTGCCATATTTTTATGGAGATAGGCTTTGAATAACCGGAGATGCCAAATGTTGGCTCTCAATCCCTTGAGGCCCTTTTCCAAATTCCGAAAAGAGACCTCACAATTGTCTATAGGATTTATAGCAGGTTGGATGGGGTTGCTGCTTGGGGCTTGATTAAGACCAAAAATTGCCAAGTCTTCCCTATCAGCACACAGCCCCTCCAGAATTTTGTCCAAATCCATAATGTCAAAACGGTTGTTCAAGGAGCCGACTGTGAGGATTCCAATGAGTAATACAAAAAAGTAAGCAGGGGCAGGACCAGAATGGCTCAGAAATATTATACCAAAAAAAAACACCAATATTAGGATATTATCAGGGCCAGTTTCAAATCAATAGTCACCCAGTACACAGAATGAGGATTCAAAAAGATGGTTTGGTTCCTAATGTCTAATATGCAAAATGTATGTCCAAAGACATGAAAATGAGCACAGACAATTATTATTATACTCCCAAGTATCGATGAACAAAATATACAGGATGTAATCCAATGCACCATAACCCCAAAAAATGCCATATGAGAATGTCCATATTATACCTGAACATTAGTTTCTATATTTTGTTCATCGATACTTGGGAGTATAATAATAATTGTTCCTGCCTCACAAATATTTTTCCAGTTTATGGATCTATGGGGTTTCAACATTTTGTATGTCTTTTCTGCAAACAAGTGTATTGACATTATTGGTGTATATATCCTAGTCAGATTATTGTCTAGGTCAGTTTACTGTCACATTTCATATTAACAATACTACTTATGTTGTTTGCATGAACCTTTTTTTGGTTCTGTATTGAGGTGTTCTATGACAGTATATGATTCAGGCCTACTGTCAGGTTTCAGAACGGATTTGGATATTAACAAACTTCATTGATGTGCTTACTCTAGCTAGATGATTGATTTGTTTAGGTTATCCTACTGTTATATTTCAAATTAATCACATTATTCATGTTGTTTGCATGGACCATTCCTGTTTCTGTACTGATGTGTTTATGATAATATATGATTTTGGTTTATTGTCAGGTTTTTTGCACGGATTTGGATACTGATAATATTATATCTGTGCTCATTTTCATGTCTTTGGACATACATTTTGCATATTAGACATTAGGAACCAAACCATCTTTTTGAATCCTCATTCTGTGTACTGGGTGACTATTGATTTGAAACTGGCCCTGATAATATCCTAATATTGGTGTTTTTTTTGGTATAATATTTCTGAGCCATTCTGGTCCTGCCCCTGCTTACTTTTTTGTATTACTCATTGGAATCCTCACAGTCGGCTCCTTGAACAACCGTTTTGACATTATGGATTTGGACAAAATTCTGGAGGGGCTGTGTGCTGATAGGGAAGACTTGGCAATTTTTGGTCTTAATCAAGCCCCAAGCAGCAACCCCATCCAACCTGCTATAAATCCTATAGACAATTGTGAGGTCTCTTTTCGGAATTTGGAAAAGGGCCTCAAGGGATTGAGAGCCAACATTTGGCATCTCCGGTTATTCAAAGCCTATCTCCATAAAAATATGGCACCAAGAGGACTACGGATAAAATTACATCCACTTGTAAGCAGATCTGAACAGAGGCTTATGGATGAATGGGATGTAGCACTTAGAGAGGGTTCTATGGTTTTTGTAAAAATCCTAGCTTCATATTATGAAAGAACAATTGAATTATGTCTTTCAGAAGTTAAGGATTTAGCAAAAGAATGTAAGAAACATGAATCCAGTCCCAAGTATTTGGAATATTTAGATAGGTTATCCAGGGAGCTGACTTCTTATGACAAAACTATCAGAGATAGAAAAATAAAGAAATTTAATCGAGATATCAATGATTATGAAAAGGGACATCCATTTCAAGCACAAAGAACTGTGAGGTTTCAGGACAATGTCCCCAATGTGAACAGGGGCAGGACCAGAAAAAGGCCCAGATCTATATTAAAAAACAGGGACCATTTCCACACCAGTACCTCAGGGGAGGAGTCATCTAACACTGACAGTGAATATGCCAACACTGTCAATTCTCCACTCAAAAAGAAAACTAATACTCAATACCCTTTAGATATGGTAGGAAATCCAGAGGGGGGAGGAAACATAGAAACAAACATATCTACGGATTCCATGACGGGACTTATTCAGGCACTACTGAAGTAAATACACAAGTTTTTAAAAATGTTTTGAATCTATCAGACCATGTACTTACATATGAACAAGAACAAGTTCTAAATAAAGGGTTAAATTTTGTTCCCAGCTTTTTTTCTGATGAGTACCAAACTTCATTAGATGTCATTGATTTTTGTCGTAGACTTAATCTTAAACTGTTTTTTTCTGAACAGGATAGTTCCAATGCTCAAAGATCTACTGATTTCACCTTCCATAAATCTACGTTTCAGCCGCCTATGAATAAAAATGTAGCCATTTTTCAACAAGCGGTGTTAAAAGATCTACATTTTCCTTTTTGAAGTTGCTACTAGTAGGGATAATATCACCTCTTCAGAAAGGGTGGCCCTATCGGAACTTAGGAGTAATCAGAATATAGCAATTCTCCAAGCGGATAAGGGGGGTGCAGTGGTGATTTTGGATATGGACTATTATGTGAATGAGGGTTTACGACAACTATCTGATAGACATTGCTATATGAAAATGGGGATTGATCCCACTATGCAATTTAAGAAAGAGATTGACCTGTTTTTACAATCTGCATTGGAGGAGGATATCATCACGTCCAAAATTGCTCAACACTTACAGGTTAAAGATCCGGATAGACAAATTTTGTATTTACTACCGAAAATACATAAATCTCTCACACATCCACCAGGTAGGCCTATTGTCTCTGGCCATGGTTCCCTCACTGAACCATTGTCCGCATTTCTCACCCAATTTCTCAAACCATTATTGCCCCTAGTTAGAGCAAGAATCCAGGATACCACACAATTTTTGCAAATTATCCAGGACAGTCAGCTAGAGCCCCACTGGATAATGTGTACTTTGGATGTAAAATCTCTCTATACCAGTATTCCACATTGGGCTGGGCTTCAGGCTGTAGAATATTGGCTTGTTAAAGCAGAACTGTATTCTCCAGGTTTCAACACTTTGCTTATTTGTCTAACAGAACATGTCTTGACAAAAAATGTGTTCTATTTCCAAGGTGATTGCTATTGGCAACTTCAAGGTACGGCCATGGGGGCTTCTTTCGCCCCCATTTATGCAGATCTTTTTATGGCCTACCTTGAGGAATGCCTGATTTACAATCCTTTACACAACATATACCTTGTGGAAATGGACATATGGAGGAGATATTTAGATGATTGTTGGATGGTGTGGCGTGCGGATACTGACTATCTTCAAGAATTCTTGGAACATCTCAACAATAACATTTGGGGGATTGAATTCTCTGTTACATTTCACAGGGAGATGATAACGTTTTTAGATGTCACTGTATATCGTAACAGTGACAACACACTCAATACCAAAATTCATCGAAAATATCCCCAGTTTAATACCTTGTTACATGCTAAGAGTATGCAACCACGTCACACCATCCGGAACATCCCTAAATCTCAATATTTGAGAATTCGGAGAATTAATTCCTGTCAACAGGATTATACAGCAGCCAAAGCCGATTTAAAATCAAGATTCTTGGACAGGGGTTATTGTACTTCTGACATTGAATCTGCCAGGATTTGGTCAGATAAACAGGAAAGAAATACATTGTTGGAATACAGGGACAAGAGTCAAAATACCAATAGTCCAAAGATTAGATTGATTACCACCTTAGGTAAAAACTATCAAACAGTCAGGCAAGCGGTTAACCAAAATTGGAACATCTTACTAGCTAATGATTTTTTGAGGGATATCCTGGACAATCAGTGCTCATTTTCATTTAGACGTGGCAAAACGTTGGGTACTTTGTTTTCCCACTATAAGCACAGAGAAAGTGGGGCAGCTAAATATAAACAACTAACCATCATGGGGGAGGAGTTATTGGGTACATTCAGATGTGGACATTGTATATCTTGTGTTCAAGTTAACCAGCTTAAACAAGTCACAAGTTCCAATACTAGCAAAGTATATGACATTAGGGTTTTTGGCAATTGTTCAACTAGCTGGGTTATATATCTGGCCACATGCCAATGCAAGTCATTTTATGTTGGCAAAACATCACGTTCATTACGTATCAGAATTGGGGAACATCGTAGTGATATTCGTAATCACAAAACATCCAATGCATTATATTTACATACAGTTAAACATCCCAGTACTAGGTTTATGTTTACTATTATAGACAAAATTACAGGTAACAGGCAAAATCCGACAGGATGGCAAGGTATTTTAAGCCACAAAGAAAGATATTGGATTACACATCTCGGAGCCCTTTTTCCTCCTGGTCTCAATGACCATTTATAAATCATATGACTATGAACTTTTGACCATATAACCATAAATATTGTATTCATGCCACTTATTTTCATAACCAATACAATACTATATAAACTAATATATTTTTTAATATGTTGACAAACATTATTTATTGATTTGTCTTGGACCATTTTGCATTAGGTATGATTAATTGGTTTAAGCAAACGTGTATTGGAATATGTCTTTATATTAATTGTGCTGTGTTGCTTTAAATCTGATCTAGGAGCCTGATGAGAATGTCTATTTCCTTATTGGTTCATTACAGTATTTATACTGACGTTGTTAGTTGATTGTGAATAATTTTTTACTCACTGATGAAGGCTGGTGCCGAAACTAGTATGAGTATTTGAATCTGGACATGTTTGTCCGTTCTTTTTGCCTTATATTAAACGGTGGAACTATCTTGCTGGCTTTTTTCGTGTTTTTTCCAAATATTTGGATGACTCACAGTTGGCTTTAAGTGTCAGCATCTGGGAAAGGTGAAAAGTACTAAATTTTTGACATAATTTGTTTTTTAAATTGATACTAGGTGAAAAGTTACCATCACCATTAACAGCCTAGCTAAGTAAACACCTACATTTTGTACAATAATTCAGCAGTGTTCACTTTATTACCTTAGTCTTGAAGGACTACCCATGACAAACAAAGTGAGAATTTAGAACTCTCCATCCATTTATGGAGACTAACCTTGAAAGAGGCCAAAGTACTTTTTGTTTGATGTTAACAAGCAAGGAATGCATTGGGTTACCTACCTGCTCCACTAATGAGTCTTAATTGCTTGTTGATGTAGGCTGAGAGTCTTGGTACAAATGTTTGAGGAGGCATTGATTCTATGGAGGCATGGGGAGGGTGGGTTGAACAGAGTAGGGTGTTTCATAGCTCAATAAGCAATGAAGATGTTACTGTGGATAACTTGGTAGGAGAACACAAGGAGAGGGCTGTCCAGCTGGATAACTAAGCAACTTGAAATCAGTGTTTTTTTTAGCTAAGAGTATTTCGGAACTCTCTCAAATTGAGTAACATGCTTAGAAAAGTAAGTGCCAAAAAGATTATTAGAGATTAGTGGAGCTAAGACCTCTTTAGTACATTAACATATGCCTTTGGAAATTAGTTGGACCACAAAGAAGAATTTCCAAACTAATGTGAAGACAGGGCTGTTAAATAACAAATTGTTAACATAGATGTCCAAGTCAATGATATCAGCAGCAGTTTGGAGCTGTGTGTTTTGTTTTCTTTTCTTTTTGATATTACCAAACAGAACTACAATATATTTATTGGCATTTAACTAAAGACCATTGATAGTACACACAGAACTGACATAGTCAGACCTTTGCTGAAGTAACTGTGTGTCAGAAGGTAAACTCATAATCTGCACCCCGATTTAGTCACTAGCACACTTGGATAAAAACAAGCCAGGAGCATTAGTTTGGTTATCAGAGAAATGGATAGTGAAAAAGTGGGGCCAGTACTGAGCACTGTGCCACACTGATGGTAACACTTACATTCAGAAGAATGTGGAATTTCTACATGGCAAATGTAATAGTAGTGTGAGATGTATGATTCTGTTGGAATAATGATACATGTGCTACATTTTAATGGCCAAATTAGGGTCTAATGTGGGATTCTAGTAAAAAGGGTGAGGGTTACTAAATTCTGACACCCAAAGTAATGTCCAATGTACAATGGTTTTAAGGCCAAGTATTAAAAGAATTCCCCTGCATGGAAGTAATTGCACGGCTCAAAAACACATGGTAGACAAAAAGCAAACGCCAGCAACTGTGAGCTGTGTAAACTAATTTAATTAGTTATTAAAATAAAAAAACACAATAATAAACAGACCGGTTTCGGCTATGGTGTTAACCTAGCCTTCATCAGTGTAAATTCCAAAAACATCTTGAAGTTCTTTTATACATTTGGAAATAATCACAAAATGTCATTGGTGAGCTCATGAATATTCATTAATATACTAAATCATAAATATTCATTAAGACCAGGCTGGAAAAGTCCACCTAATTTCACAATCCATTTTTTCTCTTCTGCATTTAATTTACTATGCAATCCAGATTTGTTAGATCTGTCACCTATTATTTTATCAATGATGATAACATGAAACTTTGCTGTGGTATGTTTAAGAGTATGTTTATCAAGGGCACTGCTCATTCTCTTACATTGACATTACTGAGGTGTTCAGAAATGCATAATTTAAGAGGTCTAGATGTTTGTCCTATATAAAATGCAGGACAACTGCAAGAAGCCATGTAAATGATCCAATCCGTGCTGCAATTTGCAAAAAACTTGATGTCAAATATAATACTGCAATTACTACTGCAGAATTGTTTGGTTTTTAGCACATGTTTGCAATGGCTGCAATGTCCACATGGTATGCAGCCCACAAGCTTGTCTCTAGAGATTAAGGTTTGGGTCATGTTATGACTGATGGGATCATGATGGTTTTTATAGTGGTTGAAATAAGATCCAAGATTTTTACCCTTTCTGAATGAGAACATGCAGATCTCAGATAAATGTTGTGACAAGAAATTGTCAGCTAAGAGAATATTCCAGTGTTGTCTGATGGCATCAATGACTCTGTTGGTATTCCTACCATATGTAGTGATGAATCGTAAATTATTGTTTGTATTTTGTGATTTTTGTTTGTATTTAAGAAGGTCCTCTCTATCTAGATTTGCAGCATGATTGCTTGCTGTATGTACAAAGCCCATGCTGTAACCCCTTTCTTGAAGCCTATTGGACAAATCTTTACGAAAGACTAAAAAGGTATTCTCTTCTGAACAAATATGTCTCATCCTAATGAAGTGAGACTTGGGGATGTTTTTAGTGATATGTGCTTGATGAAAGCTGGATGCGTGGAGTAAGGTGTTGTATTCTGGGTATTTTCTGAATACTTCCGTACGAAGGGTGTTGTCTTCATTCTTTGTAACCAACACATCCAAATATGTACTCTTGTGTGGGTCATGGTTGATGGTGAATTGTAAGCCTCATTTGTTATCACTGAGATACTCAATGAATTCCATCAAGTATTCCACATCCAACCTCCACGCCATCCAGCAATCATCCAGAAATCTACGCCAAATATCAATTTCCCCCAAGTAAATGTTGTGTGTAACATCATAGATGATTTGTTCTTCTATGTATGCCATATATAAATCTGCATATATGGGGGCAAATGATGCACCCACTGCAGTACCCCTTACTTGGAGATAACATTGTTGGCCACAGAAGAAAACATTTTTGGTGAGAATGTGTTCAGTTAGGCATATAAGAAAAGTGTTGAAGCCGGGTTTGTATAACTCGGATTTGTGTAACCAATATTCTAGTGCATCTAGCCCTGCCCAATGTGGTATGTTGGTATACAATGCACAAACATCCAATGTGCATAGCAACCAATTGATCTCTATTAGCATTTCATTTATGATACCTAAAAATTCTGTGGTGTCCTGAATTCTGAATCTTACCCATCTCAGTAATGGTTTTAGATGTTTAGTTAAGAATTCAGATAGTGGTTGGTTAAGGAACCATTACCTGCCACAACTGGTCGACCTGGGGGATTCAGAGGATCTTTATGAATTTTGGGCAGAAAGTAGATGTATTGGCTGTTGGGATTAGATAATGTGAGATGATTTTTGGTGTTTTGTGTAATGATGCCATTTTCTACTGCTAAATCCAAAAATATATCTATTTGATGTTTAAACATAGATGATGGATCAAGAGGCATTTTGGTATAATATCTGGCATCATCCAACTGTCTCTGAGCCTCGGCATCATATTGGGCCCAATTCATGACTACCACAGCACCACCTTTGTCCGCAGAAATAATAACCACATTTTTGTTGTTAGAGAGTTCCTGTAAAGTTGATATATCAGTTTTTGAGAGATTGTTAGACTTAGGGTGAGTCATATTCGATGTAAAAATATACATCTTTGAGAACACTACTTTGAAAAAGACTCACACAAGGATGCATGGGTGGGACAAAGGTGGATTTGTGGTATTTGAAATTATCAACAGTAACACCATCAGAATTGTTATCATGAAAATACAGTTTTAAATTAAGCAGTCTGCAAAATGCTATAACATCTTGTGCAAATGTATCTTCTGGAACAAAAAAAAAAAAAACATGTATAAAAGAGAGACCTCTATTCAACAAAGCAGTTTGTGAGTCAGATAATGTTACATCAGAAATGTTTAATACATTTGTGCTAGGACACATATTTATTTGTTCGTCAACAGTTCCATTAAACCCTCCAAACCTCTTATTTTTTCGATGTTTACTGCCTCCCCTCTTGTAAGGCCTAAAGGGGCCACACTATTGTTACGTTTGGGGATGGGGGAGTCTGGGGTTTGCTGTGTGTCCAAATCTGTACCAGAAGAAGAATCACCATCCGATGAGTCAGTATATATATTTCATTTTCTAAGAATGGACTTGGGACGTTTGCGTTTGGGGGTGGTGGTGTTTTTTTTATAACCAAACCTAACATGTCTCGTATGTTGAAAGGGATGACCTTTGCCATAGTCTGTTTGGTCCCTTTGGAATTTTTTGAGTTTCCTATCCTTTAGTTGTTGTTCAAAGGTAAGTAAATCTGAACTAAGTTTGGACAAATGGGTGGAAAAAAATGGTTGGTCCTTATATTGATTACTTTCATCACATAATTTTCTGACATTGATGATTTCCCTATCTATAATGTGATCATAATATCTAGACAATGTTTCAACAAATTTATGGAGCAATTTTGTTGTATTATTGACCATTCACTGCTTAATTGTTAATCTAATTCAGTGGCTAGTGGCTGAATTTTGACTCTAAGCCCTCTGGGAGTTATCCCTTTGGCCATATACGCTTTGAATAGTTTGAGATGCCATACATTGGACCTTAATGTTCTCATATTTCTGTTCAGTTGTTGAAACAACTTATCACAGTGGGTTTCGGGATTGTCAGTGGTATTTAAACTGTTATCATTGGGCCATTCACCTATTTCAAAAATACCCAAATCTTCTTTATCAAAAGAAAGCCCAACCAAAATCCGATTTAGATCCATTATAATAGGATAATGAAAAAAGGAATTTGAATTTAAGAATTCAGAAAAACAGACTCACTTGTAGCTAGGAGACAATATCAGGTATAGAACTTTATCAAACTAAATATTAGTCAAGGTCAAAAGACTGGTTTAGACATGTATATCAGCCAAAAACAGATTTCAATTATAGGAGTAAAAAGAAGTAAATGCAGTACCACGTCCTGATGATTGAAAAGATTATACGTGGAAACTGGGCAATAATGGCCAATGAAACAGATCAATTATTGAGTCAAAACCAAAAGTTTTGAACAATATGAAATCATGATGTCTGGGTAGTTGAAATAGGCCCTGACAAAAGTTTTCATAAATAGACCTTGTCAGCATGCATTAAGTTTATCATTTAAGTATATAAAATTTTTGACATCTGATAGTTAACAAGAACCTTGCCACGTCCAGATCCACTTGTGAATGAATATAAAATCTAGGACAATAATGGTGACTGCAATTAAATTATATCATAACAGCCATTGACAAATGGCAATATGCTTGTAAATATAGAATCAAAATTTGGCTGAATAAACATGTGTAAATCAGTAAGAAATTATTGTCTGTAAGCTACTGATGAGTCCATAGAAAAAGCCCAATTGTCTATTTAAATTGGAGTCCTATAGGATTGGACCAAAAATAACTGCATAAAATAATGAATGGAATAAAAAAGAAAAGAGTGGGGAAGTTTATTGAAATATATAGTGTATCTATGTATGTATATCACCCACTGTAGATGAAACTGGTGGTAAAAGTGAGTCTAGTATATATTTGGTATCAAATGGTACTATGTTGAATAATATTATTTAGTATGACATTCCTGGTATAAATACAGTATAGTATGCATATAAAAAGGTCTCAATGCATCAAACAATTATATACAGCAATCCAAAATGGTTAACAATATTGATGTTAACATACACAATGCAATACATTAATTCCCAACATAAATAATATATGAATCCCAAACCTATACCAATATAAGTGGCCTGGATATAATTGCAATGCTAGTTGTCAGTTAAGGAGATATCCAAAGGTTGCCTAACTATGCTACAGATCCAAAATCCCCTCAAAATATATCCATTAATGAGACAAAAAAAAATTTGATAGTAAAAAGCAACATTTGTTTAAATTATTGTCAGGTATTCAATTATTATATGCACATTGCAATACTGATTGTCAACATAAACCATATATGTGAGTCCCAAACCTATAACAGACCAAATATCGTGAATAACATTATTACTTTGTTTATCAAAAATGAATCCAATAAATGTTGACCATTTATAAGAAATTGTCCAAAGGTTGTCTCATTAAATATAATTTTCACCTACAGAATACCAACAGTCAAAAAATAAAAATATTACAAAAATATCATTGTTAAATAAAAAATGGACAGAAACAATGTGTAATAAAATAGACCTATGTGAACCTAAAAAAAAATTAATAGGTGAATAAAGTAAAAAATATTTTCTACAATATTGAGAACTTACATCAAATCCTTTTCACATGTCCTTAAAGCTTAGCAAGTTCAGGACTTACATTTGCATTAATGCAGTTCCAGGCCAATCATAAGGGTCCAATTGTTTTGCCCTCCCACTCACCTTGTTACGATTGTGTTCTTAAGCAGAGTCCGTCAGTTATCTACTAATTATGATAATTTGACAACATAATTCCCTCCCTCTCCCAGTTTATTGTCTGTTGACAATAAGCACATAAGCATCATTTTGTAAAGTCTCTCCCCTTAAACTATTCATCAGGCTAAAAGACCTTTGATAAACTTGCTTAATAGAGAGTGTATTGATAATGCTTGCATTAATTTCAGTATCAAATTAGTGAGTTTTTTTTTTATATAATTAGTTTACTAGTTCATGCTGATGGCAGAAGAAGGTTTCCAGGTTAGTTGTTTTGCACAAAACTTTACTCTGTAGCAAGTCCACCCAAACATTATTCTCAAACCAAACTCCAAGGACTTAATAATTATAATTATCCCTGCACACAGTCATTTCTGTTGCTATCATGGACCACACTTCCGCACAACTTCTCTAGCTAGTCTGATTGAGATGGGTATCTTCAGACAGTGTAGGAATTCTCTCACGCTGTCTGGAGATCATCTATTATTACAACAGCATAACACAGTGCATGAGAGAGATGTACATATATAATATACTTGGAGGCAAACATTTCATACACAGTAAACTTAGACACCAACATTGTCAGCAGTAGACCACACATCACACCTCTCCAAGGCCATCACAATACACATAACCCAACATATGCTGAGGTTCTAAAAATTTACTTCCCTAAACATCAATGACTGCCAAAACACAATACCAGCACAAAGCACACTCAGCAAATTAAGTCTACTTCCTCACATAACAAAGAGTCCCAAAGTCACAGGTGCTGAGCCCATAAGCCAGACATCATCCTAAACAAACATTCTTGTTATAGGTGATTCCACTGGAGGACATACAATACAGATGTGCCTCCTACCAGACTGAGCAAGGAAAGAGCGACAGTTTTTTGCTGGTTTCGTGCCAGGATCAGTCAGATACTACATGCACTCAAGTCATTGAACAATTACCACTATGATTCTGTCATAGTTCATGTCAGTGACAATTACTTGATGTGTACCTCCATGGACTACATGAAGAGAGACATGATACAGCTCTCAGTCTGTGTGTCCAAGGCAGTTATGAGCCTAGCATGATGATGTGATATGAGCAAAAAATTATTGATTTCAAAATTGGTTTAGTTTCTGGTGTCATTTTGGGGGGGGGGTCCAATATTTGTCAGCCTGGGAAGATATGATCAACAGACCACGCTGCTTTGTCAGAGATGATCTGCATCTGTTTTCCCCAAGGTTTTGATTATCGGCAAAGGCAATGTCCTCCCCCAAAGTGCCCTTTTTATGTAATGACAACCTGATAAACCTACCAACATAACAAAACAAGCAAAGGAAAATATGAAGGTGTTACTGATCAATGCTAGAAGCCTAAATAAGAAACTCCACTCCCTACAAACCCTGGAAGCCACTGACGACTGTGTAGTCACTGACACATGGTTTAAGACATAGGAGAGCACTGCAGCTTTCAGCTGGTCAGGGCTACAATGCCTTCCACATGTTTAAACCCGCTACTCCACAAGAGGGGGAAAAAGGTGGAGGTGTCTCAATCTACATCCAGAAGACACTCTCCTGAAGACTGGTAAAGTAGCACTAGAGTTTCTTCATGTTCAAATAACCATCAGAAAGGTGCCGTACCATACATTAGTTAGCTATGCAAGTCCCACAACACCTAGCTACAAGAACTAGAATCCTTCAGTATTAAACCCAATCCCATTTTCCTAGGTGATCTAAACTACTGACTGGAAAACCTGCATCACCGTTAGTGCACATCCACAGAGATTCCTGGTGTCTGTCAATACATACGCCCAGGAACATTTAGTCAGTGTACCCACTAGGTGGAATAACATCTTGTCCTTACTAATATGGGAGTATCTTGCACCATCCCTTGCATATCTACATCACTTATTAGGTATGACCAGAAAGCAGCCCCCTTCAAAATAAAACTGAAACCAGACAGCCCCACCACCCAAGGTACCTTTAGAAATTTCTTTAAGACAAACTACCTACTGCTAAGTGATACATTGGCAAGTTTCAAATCCCCAACAAACTCGGTTAACTCCAATCAATACACAGAAATGTACACCACTGTACTATACCAGCATGGAAAAAGTTGCACAGTTGCAGCTGTACCCTGTAAGAACAAGTGTAGGGCAAACCACAGAAACAAACTCACACAGTGGAACTAAAATACCAACAAGGTTTATAACAAAAAGAAAAGAATTTTGACCAAAATAAGATGAGTAATTCCCATAATGCTAGAGCCCTAGTCACTGAAATAATCAAACAACTCAGGAGCTTATTAAAATCCACCAAAGCCAAGTTTGAGGCTAAAATAGCTACCCAAGTCAAAGACGATCACAAGGCATTTTTTAGTTGCGTTCACAATCTCAAAAGCAAAATGCAGCAATACGCTGAGCTGAACTGTGCACAATGTTACCTACACTGAGGATGAAGATACTGTGAATATACTGGCTGATAAATTTAGTTCTAATTTTACCCCTCTCTTCCCTCCATCTGTTCCTCCACATATACCCCAAACTGTCTCACATCCATCTAGCACACAAAAAACAAGTCTTAAAAGTGCTATATCAAGCTAAAAATACTGCATCGAGGGTTCCTGACAATATTCCTAGATGCACCTTAAATAGGATGAAGCACAATTTAGCCACATCCCTAACAAGACAGTTCAATCACAGCCTCTATGCAAGTTTTGTCCAAAGTGAATGGGGGACAGCTACAGTCATTCCCCTGAATAAGGAAGGACCTTCCACAGACCCAGGCAATTACAGACCCATAAGTCTGACCAGCCTCATATGCAATGCCAAGGAAAGACGTATCAACCAGGACATCAGGAACTTCAAAACAATGGGCCCATCTCAGTTTGGATTCATCAAGGGCAGGCCATGCTTACTCAACCTAGTGGATTTTTTGAAAAGGTCATCAAAGCAATGGATGAAGGCAAATGGTAAACACCACATACCTCAACATGGTGAAAGCTTATGACATAATTCCCCACTCAGACATAACAGGAAAGCTAAATAAATTGTGAATACAGATAGGACCCAGATAATCATAATAGGGGAAGTTACCTCTACAAAGAGACCAGTCACCACTGGAGTCCCCCATGGTTCAGTGCTGGGACCTCTCCCATATGGAATCTACTTTTCTGAAGTGAAAACAAATATCAAAGGGTTCTAGTTGACTACATTTGCAGATGAGCAGACAATGAGTCCTCAGATGGCTCAGACATCCTACAGGAAGATTTTTCCCCAAATAAATAACTGATGCCAAATCATGGACTGAAAATAAAATGCATTATTGTAACCTTTGGGAAGTCATCAACCCCAGAGAACTACCACAATGACAATATGGCCCTAACAGTTGACCCAGTTGTTCAGGAATTAAGAACTTATGTGGACAGTGACCTAACATTTGACCAACATGTGTCCATTGTTGTAAGAAAGTCCTTCTATATTGCACAGCTTATAAACAAAGGGACTGTGCCTATTTCTAGGGGATGTCATTGTCTCCCTTTACAAAGCTCTCATTTGGCAACTCATTGAATATAATGCCCCCTTTGGCATGTTGCTGTCTAGACATGTCCTACATAGATGGACTCAAAGTCTTGTCACTATAGTCAGTATCCTACAGACTGCTAAGAGATGACCTGTGTCCGGCACACAAGGCACCCACTGACCCATTACTGACAGATTTATTGCAAAACAGCAAATTAAATAAAATCAGAAATATTCAGTCAAGAGATGTAAATTTCTTCTGCAACATCAACAGAATGGTTTGGAGGGACAAGTATATCTTGCAGATGATACCACTGCCCTGGAATAGACTCCCCATCCACATAAAACAAAGTTCATCCCTATCCATTGTAAAATTCAAGGAACCACGAATATGAGTGGAGAAAACAGCAAGAATACGTTTTATTAACAAAATGGTGAGCACCTTCATCTTTTACAATTCCAAAACTTCATCAGACAGTGCCATTACTTACTGACTCATTTAAATAACATCATCAAACCATGATCAATGACATCAGCGTCATACATATTCATAAATATTCATTAATTACATCATAAATGACCCACCTCCTCTAAAGTGCTTAAAGAATGTAGTAACATGATTTTAAAACATATTATAATTTATTATACAACCTTTGAAAAAAACAAAATTAGTAGCAAGAAGAGCTGATAATTTAAAAAACATTTTACAATACAAAGGACAACATGCACATGTCATGTCCTATGAGGGCCACCGTTTTAAGTATTTAATAATTGAGCAGGGTGCTATAAGCTCAAGAAGAGGGCCATGGATGTCACATTTAGAAAAACGAGAATTAATATGGCAATTATTATTGAATGCTTATTCTTGGCCAGGTTTAAATAAGTACAGCTCAGTAAATTGTCTTTTTAAATTAAATGCTCTAAAAAGGTAATTTATAATATAATGTACTATAAGAACATTATTTGAATATTTATAGGCTGTTTTATATGTCTCTAGTAGGACATTTTCTACAAAATTATTTGTTTAACCAACAAATTTAACAAGATTTTTTTTCTTTTTGGTATATGAGTTTTGTTAGTATATAATAAATAAATAAGCACAGATTGGGTCTGTTGGCTTTATACTGGTATATCAAGCTGGATAAGTAGTGCTTGGGTATGCCTGTATTCAAGACTCAAGTTTTTTATTATGCAAAATTTATGCATTTAAAACTTCTATGTATTTAAAACTTCTATATGTACAAGTATCAATCGTATTCATAGTTTTATATGTTTTAGATAAGTTGTTACATTTTTAAAGGTTGTATAATAAATAATATGTTTTAAAATCATTTTACTATAGTCTGTAAGCATTGTACAGGGGGTGGTTATTTTATGACATAATTAATGAGTATTTATGAGGATGATGTCATTGACCATGTGCTTGATGATGTTACTTGAATGAGTCTGTAAGTAGTGGCACTGTCTGATAAAGTTTTGGAATTGTACAAGACGAAAATGCTCACCATTTCGTTAATAAAATGTACTTTGCCTGTTTCCTCTGCTCATATTCATGGTTCATTGAATTTTACAATATTTGTGTGTTTCCTGTTGTTGGTTTGCATCATCCCTACCCATATTCAACTGCAACTTAGACCTATGGATGGGAAACATAATGTTTACCCCACAACTGCCCCCATACTACTAATGAACACAGGTAGTTCCTAAATGCTTTGTCCCATGCATAGGTCCTCTCAAATTATCTATGATACAATCCCAGCTACTTTCATTAGGGGTAATACAAAATTATCAACCATAGGATGGGTAAGGTCAGTCTATAACAAAATGGGATAGGTTATTTCAAGCACAAACAGGGAAACTGGCTATTTTAAAATGGCCTGCAAGGGCAGATATCCTAATACTTACCCATGAACATATAATGCAATTCACTTAGTCCAAAGGTAGATGACGCACACAGCTAAAGAGCAGCAGACATCAAACAAAACAGAAGCAGTGTCCACAAATGCATATCCAATAGAAGATAAAATGTAGTAGTAAGATTCAAGCTTAGGTTAGTCAGAGCAGTTTGATTAATGCAGCTCAGTTAGTACAACACCAGGGAATGCAATGAAAAAATTGAAAAGAGGTGCAAGATGTCAAGGTAAAAGCAGTTGAGTAGCAATACAAATGGTGCAGCAATTTAGTAAAGCACACATAGTGTAACCATCAATACGGGTAGTGCAAAACCATACGGTTATGTACAGAAATAACAACAGAGAGAATTAATCAAGTGAGATCTGGGTTCTACTACTTTTAAAACAACAACATGTCAGGGAAATTACACAGGCATCAGTACTAACAGGGAGCAGCAACAGATTCAAGCTGAAGCTACATACACTGAAAAAAGAGAAACCAACCTCACTCTGTTGGTATGGATATCCTATAAGCTACTGTACATTCCTGAGTACATAATAACGGAGAGAGTGCTTATTTTAAATATCCTACAAGCTATATGCTGGTTATTTTGCTGAGTACATAATAAGGGAGAGTGCTTATTTTAAATACCCTACAAGCTATATTCTGGTTATTTTGCTGAGTACATAATAACGGAGAGAGTGCTTATTTTAAATATCCTATAAGCTATATTCTGGTTATTTTGCTGAGTACATAATAAGGGAAAGTGCTTATTTTAAATTAGTGACTTGCAGGAATTAAGTAATCAAGACTTAATGCAAACTGCGGAGGAGGCTGGGCTTCTATTGTGCTACCAATGCATTGCCGCATGCAGTTCTGAGTGATCTGAGGGCATGACTCTAGTATTCTTCTGTAAACCTGTATAAATACAGCCCAGTTATACAAAATATCAATCTGCATAACTGTTCTCTATCTTATCTAGTATGTTAACATTGCAAAATATATTTAAATTGTATTCTGTCTGACACTCTTGATATTATATATAACATAAAAGCTTTTGTTTGTATTGCATGTACTGCATCTTTTTATTCCCAGCCAGACCTGCCTGGTTATCAAATGTAAAAAATAAATAAATAATCTTCAATGAAGTGCAACAAAAGTGGAGAGGGACAGAAATACACCAAAAGTAGAGGCATAATATGAAAGCTGCTGCAAATGTCCAAACTGCAGAATAAGCCAGGAAAGTTCTCCTGTCCACCTGGTGAATTTGGGCATACTGGGGCAATGCAGCAACTGCCTTATGTACACAGACAACCCTCTCCTCCTACCACCCAACACTACAACCTGTGAGAGATGCACTTACATACCCAAACTGGAAGCAAAGCTCTCTCCAGCCTAGATTGTGCTAGACAGTCAAGAAGAGAAGGTTAACACTTGCACTACACCTCAAGCAACACATAGCTCTTCAAAACCCACATCATCAACACCCACACATAGCAACACTAAACCCACATATGCGGAGACCCTTAACATTAACCTGCCCAAGCAACAAGGACCTCCGAAGCTGAAACGCAAACAAACACCAGTCACAACCAAAGTGACACATAGCTCACAACACCAGTGTGCCACCCAACAACAGCCCCTAAGACAAGACAATGTACCCAACACTTTAGTCATAGGTGACTCTATAGTCAGGCACACTGATGTCCCACTCACCAGGCTGAGCAAGGAGAAAAATTACAGTAGCTGCCTGTCGGGTGCCACGATTCGCCACATAACACATGCACTCAAGTCACTCCACAACAAGTACAAATACAACTCTGTCATTGTCCATGTTGGAGTGAATGAATTGAGACGTCCCTCCCTGGACTACATGAAAAGAGACATGGAAGAGCTCTAGGATCATGTGGCTCAGGCAGGTATGACCCTAGCCCTGAGTAGCATCCAGCCTTCGTCCAAAATGATTGACTTCAACAATTGGCTAAGCTTCTGGTGTCATTCAAAGGGGATCCAGTATCTGTCTGCCCAGGACGACATGATCGACAAACCACGATGCTTTGCCTGAGATGTTCTGCACCTGTCACCTCTGGGATTCAGGTTACTGGCTAAAGCTCTTGCCACCCCTAGAGTGCCTTTTTAGGCAAGGTTCAAAGGACAAAACTACCACCGTAACAGATACAAGCATGGAAAATCTGAAGGTAATGCTACTTAATGCTAGAAGTCTAAACCACAAAATGCACTCTCTCAAGGCACTCCTAAAAATGGAGAACATCGATATCTGTGCAGTAACTGAGACCTGGTTCAAGACTCTAGACAGCACCCCTGCAATAACAGGCTACAACTCTTACCACACTTTTCGGCCACCAAACCAAGACTGAAACACTAAAGGTTTAGGAGTGTCTATATTTACCTAGGATATTTGCACCTCCAGGCTAGTTGCCCAACACAATGCATCTGAAATTCTCCAGGTGCAACTAACACTAGGTAAGACTGCAATCCAAATTGTAGCTTGCTACAGATCCCCCACCATGCCCCACAATTCTCAATACACCTCTAAACATACTGGAAAATATTAAGATACAACCAAACACCCTAATACTGGGTGATTTCAACTACCCTGCCATTACGTGGGAAAACTACTCGGGTACCAACACCTTTTCCTAACAGTTTTTTTGGAATTCATAAATTCCAACGCCTTGGATCAACTAATCCATTGTCCCACCAGGGGCTCCAATATCCTAGACCTAGTCATTAACAACATGGGAGAAAGATGCTCCACACCAGTGGTCACCCCCTCATTGGTCAGGTCTGACCATAAGCAAATCACTCTTGACATCCACATCCCACCTCCACCCCCCAGTAAGGAAACCTCTGTAAAAAACTTCTCCAAAGCCAACTTCATGCTACTTAAGTCAGAAGTGACAAACTTCATGGCACCCATGCACACGGGAGCTGAAGGATCGACTGCTGAATCCTACACTAAGGCACTGTACGAGCACATGCACTTGTGCATGAATCGTGCCATCCCAAATAGAACCAAGACGCTCTTCTCCAAAAAAAGGAAACCAATCTGGTGGTCCCCTGCCATAAACAAACTATACAACAGAAGAAAGAAACTGTTGCAGAAAAGAGGAAAATCCCAGGATGCAAAAAACTCCCTTACCAGCCTCAGTAAGAAGCTGAGATTCC
Source organism: Protopterus annectens (assembly GCF_019279795.1). Taxonomy (NCBI): domain Eukaryota; kingdom Metazoa; phylum Chordata; order Ceratodontiformes; family Protopteridae; genus Protopterus; species Protopterus annectens. The sequence goes on from NC_056739.1 coordinate 1,335,806,908, forward strand.
ACATAAAAATCCTCCAAAGCTAGTTACGAAAATAAAATTGCCAAAGATTCTAAAGACAACCACAAGGCATTCTATAGTTATGTCAAAAATCTAAATGGCAATGCTCAGATCTGCACTGAGCTACAGCAGAATGGCATTAAATATACTGATCCCAAGGATATTGCCAATATCCTGGCAGATCGATCTAGTGCCAACTTCACCCCCTAAAGGGCCCATCTCAATACCAAAAGATTGCCAAATTCTGGTAATCACGGCCACACAGGTAGAAACCGCACTCTCCAAAGCTAAGAATACAGCATCCATGGGACCAGATGACATCCCTGGCTGTTTACTACATGAACTCCAAAATTAACTGGCACCTCACCTAAGTGTCATGTTTAATCATAGTCTTACCTCAGGCTTCGTGCCCACTGAGTGGCCACAGCTACAGTTATCCCACTCCACAAGGGAGGATCCACCTTGGATCCTGGGAACTACCGTCCTATCAGTCTGACAAGCCTGATCTGCAAGGGCATGGAACGCATTATCATGGAACTTATACATAAAGACATTGGCAAACTTCAAACACTGGACCCCACCCATTTTGGGTTCATGAAGGGCCGATCTCGTCTCCTGAACCTGACTGACTTCTTTGAATCAGTCTCCAGAGCTGTGGACGAGGGTAAGGCGATCCACACAGCTATCTGGACCTCGCCAAGGCCTTCGACACCATCCCCACTCTGGAATCATAGATAAACTTACTAAGCTGGGCATAAATCCCTACATCACTCGATGGGTTGCCAACTGGCTTACTGCCAGAACCCAGACTGTAAAAGCAGCAGACTCCAAATCCAGCTCTAGACAAGTAACAAGTGGAGTACCTCAGGGTTCAGTCCTGGGGCCGCTCTTGTTTGGCATCTACTTCTCTGAAGTACAGGCCAACACTAAGGAACTCTGGCTAACAAAGTTCACAGATGACTGCAAACTGGAAGCCATTACTGAATCCCCAAATGATGTGGATACTTCTACAAAAGGGCCTTATAGAAATAGATGCTTGGTGCCAGAGCCATGGGCTCAAGATCAATGCCAAGAAATGTACAGTTATCCTCTGTGGGAAAAAACATGTACACATGAATTACCACATAGGTGGCAGTATACTAAACACAGAAATTGTGATGAGAGACTTAGGGACACAGGTGGACAATGGTCTCACCTTCGAAAACCACATTTCCACAACAGTCAGGAAATCCTTCTATGTGGTACACCTCATCACTAAGGGCTTTTCATCCAGAAAAAAAGGAGGTCATTGTCCCACTGTATTCATCCCTCATTAGACCAATTATAGAGTACAACGCCCCGTTTGGTATGTACCTCACAAGACATCTGCAACAGCTGGAAAGGCCACAGAAAAACCTCACTAAAAGAATCACATGCCTAATGCAGATGCCCTATGCTGACCATCTAAAAAAAAACTCCAGCTATACTCTGTGGCATATCGTCTACTCAAAGGCGATCTCTGCTTAACATACAAGGCCATGTCAAACCCTGAGCTGTTGAACATGCTCCACTTAAAGAAATCCCAATCCATCAGAGCCACGCGCTCCAGGGATCTAAACCTTGTCATCACACTGAACAAAACATGCTGGAGGGATAGTTTCCTGACCCAGAGACTCCCCATACTCTGGAATAGACTGCCCATACATGTCAAGCAGAGCGCCTCCTTGGCCCTCTTCAAAAGGAACCTTGACGATTGGATGGGAGATAGGAAATTCACCCCGGGGATCACGTCAGTCGCCCTGCTAGACAGGGGTCCAGTGAAGTAAATTTTGTGGGAAGAAATATCCGGGGAATTGTTTAGCTAGGCTTGTATAGGCCTTAGGGCCGATAGCCTAGTACCACCCTATGAACCTATGAACTTTTCACCAGACGCAGCAGCACAACAATCTCAGTATAAAAAAAAACTCCAGTAATAAGTCCCAGACAAAGACTTGCTTCTGTTAGTAAGATACCAGGTGCTGACTGAAGTTTCTACTCTCATTCTGTTTAATTTGCTGTGTCCATACCGTTATGCTGGCTACACAAAAATGTAACACCAGAAAAATATGAGGAGATCCTTGCATCTTTCTTTATTTCTTATTTTATTTGTATGACCTATATATTTGGCCATTAAAATCTAAAATTTGTCTGTGGATTGTTTTTTGGGCCTGAAAATATACTGCTTGGAAAGTGTTAGATTAACACAGCCACTACACAAATTCTGCAGTAAGTCAATGATAGTTCTATCATCTTTCCTTGATAAATCTGTAGCAGTGGAGTTTAGGCTTTTGATAACTAAAGGCTGTGAACCATGTATACATATGTGGGATGAGCTAATATATGACATCTGGGAGCCTTCAAAAGCTGATGGGTTTGAAAAACCAACCTGCAGAATGACACATTTTTCCGTAAGAATAAAAGAATATTTGTACAAGATATGAAAGTGAATACTTAAATGTTTTGATACAAGAATGTTTCCCTATTTCTTTGCTTATCTTCCTAGTTTATAAGGAAAATATTAACTGTTATAATAATATAGTCAGATAGCATGTCAGTTTGGGAAATATGCGAGTTTTCTCACTGAAGTCACAGGCACTCTTTTGTGTTAGATGATCTTGTCTGCAGTCATTTTTACTGGGAATAATTACAAGTGTATTTTTAAATGGAGGAAAAAAGAGGCTTTATACATTTTTCTAAGAAATGTTTAAAGGTACAGATTTTAAGTTATTTGGAGTAGTTGTGTTTTTGTCTTATGTACATGTATTTAAATTTGTTTAGTGTGGTGTGCAGAATCATATGATCTGTTTATAGCTCTTAAGTTGCTGCAAAGTGTTATTTTGTTTTCTGTGATTTTATATTTGCCTTTAGAGTTTTTTTATTTATTTGTTTCTACACATTATCTGGCAATCTGAGTTCTTTTTTAGTTTACGCTCACAAAACACACCCTCTTATAATGGCAGGCTGCTGCTGATTCCATAGCTAAGCTCATAAAAATACTACCACATTAATATATAATGCTGGATATTAAGGACTGCAGGAGATGCACCTCTCTAGTGTACTTACTATACACTAGTTCACCACAGTATATCCAATACTGGAGACCATGAGAATGTGCTGTGCCCTCACATGCCAACTGTTACTAACCTGTTAGCACAAAGCACTCTCAGGCAGTGCACAGACTCTCTCATGTTTATTGATAACCATTTACTCCTACCACACTCTGAATCTGCATGAGAGGTGTAGACACTTACTAAATGTGGCAAAAGTTACTGTCTGTATCCACGCTCACCTTACACTACCATGCCACTCATTAAACGATAACCCCTCATATACTCACATACTTAGGAAAACTCTGCAGAAGTCTCAAAGGCTATGCATATGAATGATCTGGGACACACATCCTAAGATTATGTGGAGAGAATCATGATGGGAACCAGTCCTGAGCATCATTGTACCTTTACTGAGGATAAACAGACGACACCTGAGTTCAGTAATTCTCTTAGTTTTCGGTATCATTTGGGGGGGCAGTGTGTCAAATTGTAAGACAGATAATACTACCAATTTTTCTATCAAAGGTCTATACCTCTCTCTTTAGCGTTTTCTTACACAGTGGCCAAAACTTTCACCATCCCACAGTGCCTTTTTTAAGCTATATCTCTCTCTTCCATTTGCCATCCCAGCCAAACCAAATTGAGACAGAATAAACATAACACTGCTCAATGCAAGAAGCCTCGGTAAGAAATTTAAGTCCACTAACCCTGGAAAGAATTACATCTACATCATTACTGAAGCATGGTTCCAGTGTACATGCAACATGCCCAATCTAACTTATCCCATCTACCAGGATTTAATGTCCATCACTCATTCAGAGTATGTACTGATACCTCATTACCTGCAGACAAGCAATGTTCCTAATTTGATGCAAATAAAATGCAAAATTTAGGAACAAACTGCTATGGTATAACCCTAGTATATACAAGTTATGCAACAAAAGAAAAAAAAATCCTCATCCTAAGGAGTAAACTGAAAACCTCATGCTCCAAAAGTGAATTCAGGAGATTTGACAAATAACATAGGCACAAACTCTAACTGCCATTGATTAGTATGAACTGAAAGTCATCCTCTCTCTCAAGGACAGTCAATATGAGCTTTTCAAATATGTTATTAACTTTATCAACAATATCCAGCAATGTACTGAACTGAAACATTATACCTACACTGTTCCTGAGGAAAAGCCAGCAAATTAATAGATAAATTTAACTCTAACGTCTCCCCCCATCCCAACCACAGATTACCTCTCCTTGCCATCATGTCTGCACCCACCCCTATGATCACCTCAGAGAGAATCCTAAAGATACTACACAAGGCTAAATCATTTGCTCTATGGGCCCTGATAATGTGCCCTGGCTGCTTTGTTATCAGCATGAAGCACTGTCTCACCATCGCACTCCTGAATCTGTTCAACTTCATCCCTTCAGGTGACTTCATCCCAGAGAGATATAGAGGTCACCCCCCAAAACTGTGGCTGCACCACTGACCCTGTTAACTATGGACTAATAAGCCTTACTAACTTTATTTGTAAGGTAATAGAACACATTTATTATGGACACAAAGATATTCACATTTATAGCTACTCAGCTTAAACTAGTCTGAGTTTATGAAAGGCTATCCTGCTGCTAAATCTTATAAACTTCTTTGAAAAAGTCACACAGGCATTAGATACGGGTAAATTAATTGGTAAACACCACTTACATTGACCTGGCAAAGGCTTTCAATACCATTCCAAATTCTGCAGTTATTGACAGATTTAGCACACTAAATGCCAACCCATATGTGACTCAGTATATAGCAAACTGACTCATGGACAAAACCCAATCAGTTAGAACTGGGGCACACTCTCCTCTTAATGGTTGATTCTAGTGGGGTCCAATAAAGCACAGTAGTAGCGTCATTTCAATTTGGTATCTACTTTTTTGGTTTCACACCTGATGTAATATCTCTTCTGCAATGACCAAGTTTTCTGAAGAATACACATTTGGAATCATCATCAACTCTCCAGTAGACTCTCAGATCCTCCAAGAGGACCTAACATGTATACATTAATAGTGTAAGGACCAGGATCTAAAGCAAAGTGCAAAAATGTGCAATATCACATCCTTTGGAAAACATGACCCCCCCCCCCCCCCATGTAGCTGGCATATAAATGAGACGTTATCAGGGACCTAGGCACTTCTATAGACAATTAACTCTCCTTTGACCACCATATATCTACTGTCATTAGAAAATCCTTCTACCTAACCCAGCTGACTGTAAAACAGATATCTTTTAAATCGAAGGACATTGCCATCCCAGTGTACTTCTTCTTTATTAGACCCAAAGCAGATTATAAAATTCCTTTGCATAAATGGGTTCAGATATATGATCCAAGCTGTAACACCCACAGCGTTCCCTCAGAATGAAAATCAAGGGCATAAGTTCCATGAGCAGTGAAAAACACCTTAAAGTTCTGTCTGTCGTTTTAATCTCATGTAGAATCCTGCAGGATATCCTCGAATGATCCAGTCTTTGTTGACTTCTTACTCCTTCAAAGAACCTCAAATCAAATTCTCCATTTTATCCATCTCTCCGATAAAGCTGAACATCACTGCCATACACTTAGGCTCCCCATGACTGATAGGGCCTCCCTTCTTCTAAATATTCACAGCTATAAACTTCTAAATACTGTTGTACACCTCTCAATAAATGAGAAATCAAAAACTCCAACTCTCTCATTCTTTCTAGACCATCCTTTACCCTTGCTACCTGTCAAATGTCCTTCTCTAAACTTGATCCAGTTTATTGGAACTCTCTACCTGACTATCAAACAAGCTGAAAATACTGCTTATTTTAAGAAGTTTCTTAACTTTTACTAACTAAAGGAAATCAAATGCAAGTGGTTCAGAAATACTGGCTAAAGCACTTCTTTGTCTCTCCAACCCTAACTCTAAATTCTTTCCACTGCACTTTATATCACAACACTCCGCTCCTACACACACTTTTCTCATCCCACAACACAAGACCGATAGCACAGAAAGGAAACTCACGTATCATAGTAAATTAAAACCTACTCAAATACTTTCCTTATTATTACTAGGTTCTTCACCTTATTTTCTACACTTAGTATGTGTCTCAACCCTTATTCACACCCACATGTATTACTGTATCATTTTTCATATTTTGCATTTAATCAAGCTGAGTGATACTATTAGTGCAGCTTTATTATGCATTTTTCCTGCTTTTTTTTTCTCTCCTTGCATTGTTTGCAAAGTATCAACATTTTATTGCAATCTGTTTGTATTTCCACTGTTTGCAAAGTATAAGCACACTACTGCAATCTGAGAGTATTTTGTTTGTACTTTTGTTACTGCCTGCTTAGCTCGAGTCATGGCCGAAAATAGTCCTTGGGCCAGTTCACTTACCCGGTTAACAAACAAAAAAATAAATAAATAAACTAACCTGAAGCCCCACACAAGAGACATAAACCCCCATCACAACATAAACAGAATCTGCTGGTACCTGTCTCAAAGAATTCCTTTTCTCTGGAACAGACTTTTACCTTTACATGAAACAAAGTAACTTCCTAATCGTAATCATGCATAGCATAGATGAGTGAATGGGTAACTATATTCACCCCAGAATTGCCCCTCATCACCTAATGGGAAGGAAAAGGAAGCTGTAGGACTTGCAGTAGCTCGGGTACAAGTGATCTACCTGAGCAGCTGCCTAATAATAACCTATGAACCTGTGCTAAAACCTTGTGACAGTCTCCTAGTAGCTGACATCTTCTCCTCACATTTCTCCTCCAACCAATATCTTCCACTTCCAATTGTACAGCAAGTGTACACCCCATGACAACATTTTTAGATCCTGTACTCCACTTTTCCTACCAGTATCACCGAGACATAGTGTCACAGCCTTAAGTCCAGATTTCCACATGCATGGGATTCCCCTTGTCCACTCTACTGGTGATCCTGTCAAGGCACCTAGTGTATAAAACCACCTAGGCTAGCAGTGTCCGAAAAACTGCCATTTAGGAATTCTGCAAGCCAGCCCCACAAAATGCCATGATCTTCCTTAGAATGGAAGCAAATTTGATAGGACTGTGATTTACTTGACTCCTCTCTAGCTCCCACCTGTATACAAGGAAATCCACCTTGAGCACCCTCCAATCTTTTAGTACCCCACTGTTTGCTGAGAACAGAAATAAAGTATCTTGAATATACTTTGTGACTGCCTCTCTAGTCAGTTGTTCATTTCTCTACCTATCAGTATCTGAAACTGTTCTGCATTCTTTAATACTCTTTTAAAAGCAGTACTGTTTTTCAGCATACCTGTAAAATGGTTTAAGTTGCATACTAACAGTACCTACTCCTTCATTTCTCACTCTGACCATGTACACTTTCAGTCGTATTAACTGATTATATTACCCCTGCTTTCATATCTTTTAATTTTCTGAATGTTCTTCTCATTTCCCAGGATTCTTATCTACATCTCAGAAGAGTGTTTTCTTTTTTCTTTTTTGCTTTTGTTTTACTATCTAGCTAAACAAAACCCATTTTTGGTGCAAGTTTCAGGAAAGAAGCTCAAGAATTATAGAATGCAGCATAATGCAATACAAAGAATGTTAGCAATGCTTTTAATACAAGATGCAAACAGTAAGACTGTTATTTTTATATATAAGGTATATGATTACTAAAGCTCTACCTTTATACATAGCAATTTACCTATTTGCATAGAATTCCTACTTTGAGAAACTGTACAGAAGACAAAGTGAAACAGTCTCCTACTAAAAGGAGAATAATACAGTTAAGTACAACAAACCTATACTGGACAGGAGATAGCAATAAAGTAAAACAGTTTGAAAGAAGTGCAGTTATGCATTACATATCTGTACTGGATAGGGATATTGCTACATTTGAGAACAGTGTATGGGACAGACAAAAATTAGACATTAGCTGAGCTGTCCTAAGAGGAATAAAAGAAAAAATACTATAGCTACATAGGGTACTGTTCTGAAAAGCAATGGGAATGACATAACTGTAAGCTGAGGAATAGGAATACAGCAGAATGTTAGAAGAATAAAGAGTGGTGAGATGGAAAGGTTTAAGAGTAGCATGGTAAGGCTTAAAGACACCGAGTCAGAGGAAATACAACAACTACATCATACAATCATGTTCTGGGTGGAAGGGTAACAGATAAACTGTGAGAGAAATATAATATGGCAGGTCAGAAGTATTATGCAGTGCTATAGGAACAGGTTTAATATGACTGAAGCTGTGACTGACTGAGGAACAACATCTAACAGTACAGTTAAAGGAGTGGTCATGTTAAACTGTTTGAATGAGGAACAGAATCTGTTAGCATGTAGTTAGTTTCTGCCAGAATTCAGCAGCACACATCAAGTATAAGGTGCCACTGTATTTGCTCTTGAACTTAGAAGATTCCAAAAGAAATGAGCCTGAGGGGTGAAACTGGTAAACTTTATGTAGTGATGTACTTCACAGGATAGATTCTTCCCTGGTGCTCCTCTCATATCTGGTCTGGAGCTACACTTATTGCCTCATCTTGACCAAGCTGGAGAAGCAAAGCTAGGGTGGGATGAAGGAGGTAGCCTCTAAAGGTGCAAGGGTATTAAAAGGGCATGATCAGAATTCATTTTTGTACTGGTAATTCTAAATGCCAGTATGGAAATACTACTGCTGCAGTCAGTACTGAAGCAAAGTGCTTGATTCAATGCTTTGTGTGTGGTACAACTTGTGGCAAAGTGCCTGCCATAAACATTGCAATATGTTTGCTACAGTATTTTAAAGCAGAAGACCTTGTTTTTCTTTTATTGCTCCTTGTAATAAGGAACCCACACTGGAACACTGGACTTAACGCTCAGGAGACAGGTATGGAGCACCAGGTTAGAGAATGGACAGTTTTTCTTTTCTTTTTTTTTCTCCTCAACTTAAAGTTGAATGTCATCAGCTCAGTGATCAGCACTGGGTGCCAGATGAGACAGCAACTGCTGTGCCAAGCTGACACTTCTGAAGTTCAGCATTTTAAGTTTTATATGGCGGTCTATGAAACAATATTCACTGTGAACCATAAGGTGTAAGGGTCACTTTTACAGAGAGTTACCAACCTCCAGGACTAAAACCATATCCTCAGCCACAGCTGTGAGTGGTAAGGCACACATCAGTTTGATACACACACACACACACACACACACACGTGTATACATATATATGTATGTATGTATCTATATATTCACACATGGAGAACATATACACATATGGAGAACATCAATACCTGTGCAGTGACTGAGACCTGGTTCAAGGCTCTAGAGAGCACCCCTGCATTACCAGGCTATAACTCATACCACACTTTTCAGCTATCTAACCTGGACGAGAACACCAAAGGTGGAGGTGTGTCCATATTCATTAAGGATATCCACAACTCCAGGCTAGTTGCATAGCATAATGCATCCGAGGTTATCCAAGTGCAACTAACTCTGGGCAAAACTACAATCTAAATTGTAGCTTGCTACAGATCTCCCACAATGCCCCAGGATTCCCACTCTTTTCTTGATATACTGGAAAATATTAGGGTTCAACCAAACACCTTAATAATGGGCGATTTCAACTACCCCACCATTAACTGGTAAAAATACTCATGTACCAACTCCTTCGCTCAACGCTTTCTGGGATTCATAAATTCCAATGCCCTGAATCAACTTATCCACACCCACATCAGGGGCAACAATATCCTAGTCTTAGTCATTACCAACATGAGTGACCGGTGTTCCACACCTGAAATCAACTCCTCATTGGTCAGATCCGACCATAAGCTAATCACCCTAGAAATCCGCATCCTGCCCCCACCCACTATTAAGGAAACCACAGTAAACAATTTCTACAAATCCAACTTCATGCTTCTTAAGACAGAAGTGGCGAACTTCATGACACCCATGCAGATGGACAATACAGTTACAACTGCTGAATCCTACACAAATGCACTCTATAAGCACTTACACAAGTGCATGGATCGTACTATGCCAAACTTAACCAAAACGCTATCCTCCAAAAAAGGAAGCCAATCTGGTGGTCCCCTGCCATAAACAACTCTACAACAGAAGGAAGAAACTGTTGCAAAAGACAGTAAAATCCCATGAGTGGAAGAGCTCCCTGGTCAGCCTCAGTAAGAAGCTGGGATCCCTTATAAGAGCATCCAAAGCTAGCTACGAAAACAAAATCGCCACTGATTCTAAGGGCAACCACAAATCATTCTATAGCTATGTCAAGAATCTAGATGGCAACACCCGGATCTGCTCTGAGTTATAGCATAAAGGCACGAAAATGACAGAACCAACTGATATTGCCAACATCCTGGCAGATCGGTTCAGTGCTAACTTTACAACCCTCTCACCCCTAAATCTCCCATATCTATATAGGAACAATGCAGAGCCCCTGTAATCACATCTATGCAGGTAAAAGCTGCACTCTCTAAAACCAAAAACACAGCATCCATGGGACCGGACAACATCTCAGACTGCATTTTACATGAATTTCTGAACGAACTGGCTCCCCATCTAAGCACCATGTTCAATCATAGTCTCACGTCAGGCTTTGTGCCCATCGAATGGCGAACAGCAACAGTTATCCCACTCCACAAAGGGGGAACCACCACTGATCCTGGGAACTATCGCCCTATTAGCCTGACGAGCCTGGTTCGCAAGGCAATGGAACATATCATCATGAAACTCATAAACAAAGACATTGGTAACCTCCAAACTCTGGACACCACTCAGTTCAGGTTTGTGAAAGACAGATCATGCCTTCTGAACCTTACCGGCTTCTTTGAGGCAGTCACCAAAGCTGTAGATGAGGGTAAGGTGGTTCACATAGCCTATCTTGACCTCGCCACGGATTTTGACACCTTCACCCATTCTGGAATTATAGCTAAACTCACTAAACTTGGCATAATTCTCTACGTCACAAGATGGGTTGCCAACTGGCTCACTGACAGAACCCACACTGTAAAAGTTGCAGACTCCAAATCTGACTTCAAACCAGTGACACGTGGAGTACCACAGGGTTCAGTCCTGGGACCTCTCCTGTTTGGTATCTACTTCTCTGAAGTACAGGCTAACACAGAAGGCCTCTGGCTAATGAAGTTCGCAGATGACTGCAAACTAGGAGTCATTGTCGAGTCTCCAAATGATGTGGACATCCTACAGAAGGGCCTCACTGAGACAGATGCCTGGTGTCAGAGGCATGGCCTCAAGCTCAATGCCAAAAAGTGCATTGTCACTCCCTTTGGTAAAAACTCTGTACCCATGAACTACCACATAAATGGCAGTCTACTTAATGCCGAATGTGTGATAAGAGACCTTGGGACCCAGGTGGACAGTAGTCTGTCCTTTGATAATCACATCGCCACAGTAGTCAGGAAATCCTTCTATGTGGCACACCTCATCACAAAAGGGTTCTCATCCAAGAAAAAAGAGGTCATTGTTCCCCTCTACTCGGCACTCATTAGACCCATTATAGAGTACAATGCCCCTTTTGGAATATACCTCACAATCAGCTGGAAAGGCCATAGAAGTACCTCACAAAGAGGATTACTGGCCTCAAACAGATGCCCTACACAGACCGTCTAAAAAAAACCCAGCTTTACGTGTAGCATATCGCCTGCTCCAAGGAGATCTCTGCCTACCATACAAAGCTATGTTAAACCCAGGGCTGTTGGATATGCAACACCTAAAGAAATCCCAATCCCTCCGAGCTACACACTCTGGGGATCTAAACCTTGTCACCACAATAAACAGAACATGCTGGAGGGATAGATTCCTGTCGCAGAGACTTTCTATACTCTGGAACAAGCTACCCATCTATTCCAAGCAAAGTTCCTCATTAGCACTCTTCAAGAAAAATCTTGATGAGTGGATGGGAAATAGGGGCACAGGAAATTAACTTTCTTGGGTGGCGTAAGCCAGGGAACCTTGTTGGCTAGGCTTACTTCGGCCCTTGGGCCAATAGTCTAGTACCTACCTATGAACCTATGAACATATATACATACATGTATAGGGTTAAAGTGCTGGTTGCTTCAGATTTGCCCCAAGAAGGACAATAGAGGGTATTCTGCTACTCAATGCTTCTAAAATGAATATATTTCTTTTTATATCTTGCACATTCAGGTTCCCACCACAGGCATATATGTATTTCCACAACGTGTCATGAGGAGAACTTCTCTTGCAATTTTCTTGTCTTTTTCCTTTGCTTTTTGGATGCTTGTAAGTAACCCCTAATCTAAGTCTGCCGCCCATTCCTGTCTCTGCAGTGCTTCACAGTTGTTCTGTCATACTTCCCTTGTTCATCAGCTCTTCTGCCTTAATTTATTCCAAGCTCCTATTTTTCATCTCCTTCCCTTTTGCTTATCACAAAAACTAGCATACTATTATCTGACATATGGATCTCAATATACTATGTGTCAGTGACTTTAACCACATCTATTTCTATCATTTGCAATGGTGAGAGTGATATTGTGGAGGCTTTTCCCTGTCTATGTGCATTTATTGGTGTTTATTACACTGATGATAGCTGTACATGTTTTAATGTCTAAGTGCTTTTTGTACACACCAGTGCTGTGAAGAATTTTAACAAGCTGTATAGGATTGTATAGGATCTACTCTAACACTACGCAGCCTCTCTCTGTTTATGTCCTGTAGCATCTATGTGACTAATGACTTGTTTTGATGCTATGAAAGGGGTTTTCTGTTTCCCTTTACTTCCCCTGCATCATCTACTCCACCTAGTTTAAATATAATCACAAGAAGGAAGTAAACCTACTTTGTACGATATTGTTTCTGCTAACATGGATGCAGGCGTTCTTGCCATTCCAACTCTGTATATCACTTAGAGGGCATCCCCTCACCAGTGAAGGAAAGAAACTTAACTGCACATAAATTCCTTATTTGGACATCAATACCATCTATGTAATTCATCCTAGTGAAGGCTTTTCCATTGACTTGTACAACTCCTGAGTCAGTCACAGTACACAGCATTTATTTAAGTCTTCTTACTAATAAAAGAAGGTTGCCTAATATAACTTTTAGTTAAGTAATTAATATATATAAGGATTGACCTCTGTTTTTTCTCATTTACTGATTCCCCTGACTAAAGTATGATCATTGTGACTCTGTCATAGGTCATGCAAGCATTTCGTATTTAGCTTTGTAAAACTTTTAGCTGTGCCTTCAGTGAATGTAGAAGCAATACTGTTTTTAGTGTGACACAGTGAATTACTGTAACCTCATGTTAACCTGTTTCTAGGTTAATATGCCTTGCTTCTTTAGTGGCCATAAATGAGGTTGAAGTCTGTCACTGTTTCTATCCATGTCTATGCCTTTTTCAGTGTAGTAAGACATGTAAAAGTGCTAGTACTTTGAAGTATTTACAACGATTTGTATAAATCATGATTTTGCTTTTCTGTCAGATGGTCTTTGCTGTCTTCTCTGGGATATGTACAATCAAAATGTATTGCACTCATTTCTTAATGAAATGCAGATGGAACACACATTTTAACAGCATTCAGAAATGCTCTGGCACTGTGCATATTAAGTCTCCTGCTGTAGTAAGTAGATATTGTCATCTGCAAGGCATTATAAAACTTGCAGCCTTAAATTTTACATGATAATTATGCATGTACATTCTGAAGCAATGGCCTCATACCACATTACAGGTTCATACTAAGCTTATTGTCAAGGGGGCATTGAGAAAAGTACCCATGGCACTCCTTGGTATTGATTAGCATTGCTTTTATGTCAAGTAAACCATACCAGCATGCGCATCCAAAAAGTTTCTTTACTTTGGTCGTTGAATGTGTGAGGAAGGGGACTTTCTGCGGCCATGTTCCATGTTAAGTAAAAAATAATTTACTGCCTTATGGCAACCGACTAACTACAGGGAAGAGATGTGGTTAGCCTCATGTTGAGTAGCAGCTGTTTGGCAGTAACTCCAACATGGTGCTAAAAAATGTAACTTTATTGGCTATAAATCTGTAGAAATGAGTAATAATAATAATGCTTATGGATCTTACCTGTTGTCAGCAAGAGCTTTAATACAATTCCACTCTTACAGCCTAAAAAGTTATGAAGCTAACAATTCTATAAAAAACAAAACATTTTGTTTACTTTAATCTCAGCAAAAAGGCAGGTATCCTAAAAAAAGTAGTTTGAAACAGAAAGTACGACACATAACTGATTCCTGTATAGATTCCAGCCACCATCAACATTACACATACTCCACACCCAATGAACAGCAATTACTTTCTAATGAAGTCTGGATTCATGGCTAGCTACTGGCTGAAATACTGTAATGTGTAGTTGTGTAGATCTGTACATCCAGTTATGGCACTTTAGGCAATGTCTTAGTGGAAAAAAGTTAATTATTTTACCAACTTTTTGTGATAATATCGTTTGGCTGGATGAATACACACTGCTTTTCACACACACATACACGCACACAGTGATTCCTCACAAGACTGAAATGATTCATAGGTGGTGCTAGTAGTATGCTACTCTTGCAGCTCAGGATAGCATCGCACACATCCCTTATAGGTAAAACCAGCACAGCATGGACTGTTTCCATGTACGCAGCACTAATGAAAATGAGCAAGAATTACTAAAGGGCATTTTATGTGGGGGTGGGAGAAAGAGCTGCCCCACACCACATGCAGAAGGCTGTGTCCCTACATACCCCTAAATATTACAATCTGCTCTACAGCTGCTGCATTTTAAGGCAAGGAACTTTGTTTTTCCATTAAAGGTCACCTTTACCTCAGCCTGAACAAAGTAATTTTATTAAGTCATACTTAAGTATGTGTTTCATTTTATGGGTGATTCATTCTTACTTATTTATTAATTTTATGGGTGATTCATTCTTACTTATTTATTAATTTTCTTCTCTGCATTCCTTTTGTCTCCATGTCTGAGATCATCAAGATCCCCACATCATGTGTCTTGGTAGTATTCATCACCTGTAAAGGGTATACTTACAACACAGGTGAGAGAAGACCTGAAGAACTGTCAACACATATAGCCATAAAGGCAGTAGGTGCCTTGACCTGCACCCTGGAAATGAGGTCATTTCTATTAGGGGTCTAACCTCGTTTACTTTTCCCACCCTACTGCATCCTCTCTCGTTCTTCCTCATAACTGAAAATGTTTAACCGGGTACCATTTTCAGTTCATGAGGACATTTACAGATTCAAATTTGATATGGCATAATGTCATCAGTAGTACTGAGTGAATGTTCTACTCCTTTTCTACCCCATAACAACCTCTGACTTAACAGAAACACCCCCTCCCATTTAGTGGATCTTGACCATGGACATGCAGCTACAACTCTTTCCCTAACCTCTTCATGAATCTCCCTGCTTAGCCTGAAAGAAGAGGGGGAGTGAACAGCGAGCATAACCATCATAGCACCATCTTGGCTGACTGATGATTGACATGTGAGCACGAACGTGAGATTTCTACTTATGCATTCAGTTTTGAAGGACTATTTATTTATTTATTTATTATTTATTTGAAGTTTGTTTGCCAGGATGGTCCATTGGGTCGAATGAACCCATTTTCAATGGAGTCCTGGAGAGAAACGCTCCATAGATACAATATCAGGTAAAAATATAAAATAAAGTAAAAAGTAAAAAATGCAATACAATAGCATAATATCAGGTAAAAATAAAATAAAGTAAAAAATACAATACAATAGTGTAATAGTTTGTAAAAGTGAACAGAAGAGTACATATAAGCATGTGAAAATGTTAATACAGTCGGAATGTGAAGCATAGTGACAATTCATATCAATTTACAAAAATTTTTTTTTTTTTTTTTTTATTAAGGAATGTTAAATGAAGGCAATAGTTAGTAGGTATATGCAGAAGATATTAACTTAAGAGGTTATTTACAATGTGTGTGTTCCCACAGGGGATGTCATTGTAGACTAGGGAAGGTAAGGTAGGATGTTATGCAGGATGGGATGGAAGCTTGCCACTCAGTGTTTTTTCTCTAGATTAATACTAGAGTCTGTGCAGGCAATGCGCTAGACTTGTGGTTTGGTGATACTTGACACCACAAGGAAGGACTTTACACCTGGTTAGATTCTGTCTGTTTGGGCTTTGGCTAGGGAGAAAAATATAAATGTAGTCTTGTACTCAGTTTGTACATGGGATTGGGGAAAATTATGGATGATTAACATTCTGAGAGTTAGCATAGAGGATTACGTTTATGAGTTTTTAATGTGCTGCATCCTACAGTCCAGGTGATTCTTCCACCTAACATTTACCTACCATGGCACACTGTGCAAGTCACTTCGCCAGACCTTTCTCCAGTGTAGTTCGGAAACCAGGATAGTGTTTTCTTGCACAGCTTGCCTAATAACTACCTATGAACTTAGGAAAGTGATAATTTCTGGCATGTACTGTGCAGGTAGGCAGTTACATGGATGCAGAGGTCAACTAGGCATCCATATGACATGAACTTCCAATTTGCTTAGGCTGAGTGTTAATTAGGAGCAGAGAAGCCAGCAAATGGGCATACGTCATCATTCTGCACTTTATAATCAGCATTAGGCTTTACAGCATTCCACTGGATTTCCCTTTAACGTGATTCATTTTTCAATGGGGTTAGTTTATGTTCTTTACTTGCTTCTTATTAAGTTGAAGATATTCATTCTGCCATTTTAACATCTGAAATGATGTACAGTGTTGCAACTGCTTATAGATGTGAGGATTTTCATATAGAAACAAAATGACATAGTTGTTTGTGAAGTTTTTTATGTGCATTTGTGATGCACTGACTGCTGCATTCAATAGGAATTTGTGTTTTTGTGTTTACTATGTTGTTACTTTAGCTTTTTTAGGTTGCTGTTACTGTGTCTTTAAATGTTTGAGCTACATTGTTAATTTCAAGTATCTTATAGGCTGGTCAATTTTTGAATTTTATTTAAGTACTGTTTTGGATGTGTAACAGTTTTCAGAGTCTGAAGAAGTGAAAGGGGTTTGTGAAAACGCTTATTCAAATAAAAGTATATTAACTTTTATTGGCCGTGCTTTGATGCAGCTTCCTTTTTTGTTATTGACTCATTTATTTGGCACCTTATATCCATTGGGGCTGGTGTGTTTGTTTGTACATCTTCATTAATGACATCCACAAGGTATCAAAACTCACTAAAATTATTCAAAAAGCTGATGCCTCAACTTTAGTTAGCTCAGCCCCAAATCTTCCCACCATAGAAACTATCACACAGGAAGCTTTCACCTCTACAGAAAATTGGCCAAATCAATCTCAATTGCTTTTAAAAACCCAACAAAACAAATTAATCTTACTCCTTCCTATAAACATAAGTCAAAACAACACTGACTTTTATATCTCCTCCTCAAACAACACAAAAATTGAAAATGTCACCAAAGCAAAATTACTAAGAGATATTATTGATAAGTTCAAATTTAATTTAATCTGCACATTGACACTGCAATCAAAAAGACATATTGCAAACTAAGAGATCTTAGTAAAAAATAGCTACCACTTCTCATCTGCTTCCTGCCCTCCTATATGCCTCAACAATATTCAAAATCTCAACTCTTCCACTAAACACAAACTAAAAAACACCACCCACAACAAAATTAGCAAATTTGCCTGCAGCCTTCCAAACTGCTCCTATCATTGCATGGTACTCAATACTGGCTTGAACTTCCTTAACGCATCTCCCTCTCCCAGTTCCTCACAGGAAACAAAATACTTCACCATCCACTTAAAATACCCTTGCTGGCAAATCTCATCCAATGGCATGTACCAAATAGAACCCTAAGATCTTCAGAACTTAAACTAACTTTTGCTAATAAATCTTATAACTGTTATAACAACTAGCTATTCTCTGTCGCCATCTCCAAACCACATCAGGCTTTTAAATATGCTGTAATAATTCATATCAGCCCTAAAATATCACCTGGCAACTAGTAAACTATGAAACTGTACCACATCTACTTTTTGAAGTATAAAATCCTAACACTGTTCATTGTGGAAACTAACTATACAAGTGAATTAATACTGAATCTCAAAAAAAAGAAGTTATGTATTACCATAACGTTCCATCTGTGTTGTTGATCTTCTTTCATTTATCACTGATGGGTTCGGTTCCGAGCCCTCGGAACCAAGTTGACCTTTTACTAAGCTCGCACCAGCCAAAAATTCTTGAGCTAAGCTTCTACCCAGAATGCCCTTCTCCCTGTTAACTCAGATTGAGTTTGCTAGAGAAGGAGAAGTAAAGCCGAGGCCATTTCGGTGCAAATACCCTAGGTCACCACTTGGACCCAAAGCATCCCCCCAGTGGAGGAAGGAGGGTGGGATATGATGAATGAAAGAAGATCTACAACACAGATGGAACGTTATGGTAAGACATAACTTCTTTATCTGATGTTGTTAATCTTCTTTCCATTCATCACTGATGGGACAGAATCTCAAGCTACCTTGAGGTACATGGGGGGCCCTTATGAAAGACCATTCCTGAATATCACTGAGCCGAAGGCAGCTCTCCATCTGGAGACCAAGCCCAATCTGTAATGACTGATAAAGGTATGAGGTTTAGCCCAAGTGGCTGCCATGCAAATGTCATCCATGGAAGCCCTGGAATGGAAAGCTACAGATGTTGCCATAGATCTAGTGGAGTGAGCTTTAACCTTTGGCATAGGTTCTTTTGTGAGGGAATAGATGAAACGCATGCAGTCCCTTAGCCATTTTGATAATGTAACCTTGGAACAGAATTTCCCATTCTAGGCCCAGAAAAGGAGATGAAAAGCTGTTCAGACTTACGGACAGGCTTGGTCCTGTCTAGGTAGAATCTCAGTTGCCTATGTACATCCAAGGAATGTAGGCAGTACTTTCCTATACTGGAAAAATTTGGAAAGAACACTGGTAGATCAATGGTCTGGTTAATGGAAAAATAAGAAACAACTTTGGGAAGGAAGGATGGGTTCATCCAGAGGGATACTCTGTCTTTATGGAAGACCAGATAGGGCCTTTTGATACACAATGCCTGCAACTCTGAGACCCGTCTGGCTGAGGTGATGGCTACTAAGAACAAAGATTTCCAGGACAAGAACTTTAGGTCACACTTTGCTGTGGGTTCAAAGGGTTTTTGAGTCAAAGACTGAAGGACTAAAGTGAGGTTCCATGGTTCCACAGGCTGTCTGACAGGAGGCCTGATATGAGAGGTTTCCTTGAAAAAGGCTTTGCATAAATGTAAGGAGATGAGAGGGATGCCATCTATACCATTGTAGAAATTAGAAATCTCTGCCAGGTGTAGTCATACAGTAGAGGCAGAGGCTCCATCATAAAAAAACTTAGTCAAGTATCGCAGCACCACAGTCACTGGAGCCGAATATGGGTCTAGCATGTTATCCTTAGACTAGATGGAGAACCTTTTCCATTTATCCTGATATAGTCTTCTAGCGGATGGTTTATGAGAGGCCAGAATGATGTCCCGAACAGGTGGGGTGAGATTAGCTAGCCTGGCAACTAACAGAAGTGGAAAAACCAAGCCATTTCTTTGAGACTGGACAGATTCGGGTGGCTCAACCCTTGGGGGTGAGTAATAAGATCTGGAAGAGGGTCCACAATCTACGGTGGGTATACTAGGTGAGGCCGAAGGAAGGGGAAACAAACTTGTCGAGGCCAAAACGGGGCTATGAGGATCACCTTGCATCTCAACCTAAGAGCTTTCTTTAGGAATTGTGGAATCAGGGGAATGGGAAGATGAGCGTAAAGAAGTCCTGTGGGCCAATCGCATCTATATCATAACATCATAGAAGCAAAATGTGGAACGCTCACAAGAGCAAAAATGCTGAAACTCGAATTCGGTATTGTGGGGGGCTGTGCCCCCCACCCCACCCCTGCTAAATATATATTCCAACTCCAAGATCACACTACAGTGAGGAAAGGGCAAGTATCCCAATCTTCACTGTACTGCAATCTCAAAAACGGACCCTCGACATTTTGGCACTTTCGCTGTTGTGCCGTTCGACATTTTGATTTTATGATAATATGATATAGATCTGGCCAATCACGGATCACGCCGTCCCTTGGGGACTCCCCCTCCGGGGGAAACAGGGCGAAATAGCTGCTGCACTTGTTGTTCGATGGGGAGGCGAAAGGATTGCAGCAAGCCTGGCCCCAGTGGCTGAAGATTTCTGTCGCCACCTCAGGGTTGAGGGACCACTCGTGAGGCAGGAGGATGCATCTGCTCAGTTTGTCCGCAATTACGTTGGAGCTCCCTGGAATATACATTGCGACCAGAAAGCGGTTGGAAGCTATCGCCCACTCCCAAATTCTCATGACCTCTCAACACAGGAGGTAGGACTTCATTCCACCTTGCTTGTTGATATACCAGACCACTGACATGTTGTCTGACTGAATTGCAATTGTCCCAGAAGGGAGAACTGGATGAAAAGCCTGCAACACTAACAGCACCGCTCTCAGTTCTAGAATGTTGATAAGCAGGTGGACCATAAGCCTTGGACTGTCTTTCCCTGGAAATGGGCCCTCCACCCAATCAGGGAAGCATCCTTAGTCACAATGGCCCTGGGCTGATGGGATTGAAATGGGTGACTCCAAAGTTCTGCATCTGACCTCATCCACCAAAGAAAGTCCTGCTTGCAGGAGTTGGTTATGTGAATCTGGTAACTAAAGAAGGAGCCACTGCAGGATTCTCATGTGCAGCTTCGCTAGGGGCACTATTGGAACTGAAGCTGCCATGGATCCTAGGGCTTGAAGAACTTCTCTTGCTGAAACTTTTGTTTGACAAAGTGTCACCCGGAGCTGAAGCCTCAGTCGCTGGAGTCTGTGATTTGGGAGTGACACTAGACAGGACCGAGTATTGAAAACTGCTCCAATGACCTTTATTTGTTGTGTAGGGGTAAGGTTTGATTTCTCCCAATGTATTGTTATTCCCAAAATCTTTGCCAGAGGGAGTGTATAATGCAGTGCTGTTACCAGAAGATGCTCGGTGGGAGCGGTGAGGAGCCAATCATCCAAATATGGAAACACTTGGAATCCTTGTAGTCACAAATGAGATGCAACCACTGCCATGCACTTCGTGAACACTCTGGGGGCTGTAGAGAGACCAAACAGCAGGGCATGAAATTGATAATGACTGGCTCCTAGCCAGAAGCGAAGCAGACTCCTGGAGTGTTTGTCCATTTTTATGTGGTAATACGCATCCCGGAGATCTATCGAGCACATCCAATCGCCTTCCCTTAAAAAGGGAAAAATGCACTGAACTGTGACCATCCAGAATTTGATTTGGGTGACAGACTTGTTTAAGCTGCTGAGATCCAAAATGGGTCTCCAGTCCCCTGTCTTTTTTGGCACCAAAAAGAATCTTGAGTAGAATCCAGATCCGCATTAGTCTGGTGGGTTTGGTTGGATGACTCTTTTTTGAGATAGCTTTATTATCTCTGAAGCTGCTTCTTCTCTTTGACTGGGTGGAACATCGGGAAGCTTTTTTGGAGGATTTGGATGACAAGAAAGGGGGCTGGTGTAACCTCTGGTGATTATTCTCTGCACCCAATGATCAGTGGTAATAGATTGGCAGGCAGCTTGGTACAGAGAAAAACGACCCTGACTGCTTCCAGAGGTAAGCAATCAGGCTGCTCCTCAGAAGCGCTGGTAAGGCTGTCCAGAGAAGGAGTCCCTGGAGCCTTGGTTATGAGGAACCCCTCTGCCTCTGTAGGGGCATCTTCAGGAACAGTTACCCCCTCTGCCTCTGGGGGTATCATCACCACATGCAGCATGGAAAGGACCCTGAGATTTTTGTGCCACATTTTCCCACTCCTCTGATTCCTGGAGAAGGAACATTGAGGATTGGAAAACCGTAGGGCTACGGCAGTCAGCGTCTTGCCATCTTTCTAGCACCAGGCTAGCATGTCCTTCACCTTGGAGCCAAAAAGGGATGATGCTTCGATGGGAGCATTCAAAAAGGAAGACAAAGGGGTCCGCGAGGTCAAAAATGCGCATCTAGGCATGACGTTTTATGACAATGCCCGAACCTGCTGCTCTAGACGCCCCTTCCGTCGCATGTGATAGCAACCTCATGGACAAGTTGCAGATTGATTCCATGGTTGCGACCTGCGAGGTCCCTTTGTCCCTGACCTCATCAGACATCTGTCCTGTGAGTGACCCAGAGAGTTTGGAGATCAAGTTCCTCTGGAGCCTCGTAAAATGTACCAAATAGTTAAGTGACCATATGGCAAAGGTCCCTGATGCAAAAATGCGCTTCCCAAGTCTGTCCACCACCCAGGACTTTCTGTTGGGTGGGTGGACAGTGGGACTTTCTTCAGCCAAGTCCTTTTTTGTGGCCGCCACCACCACCACCATAGCATCTACTGCTAACCCTCTGGACCAATGCGGGTTCTCCTGGGGAGGGGAAATAATTTTGTCAGATCTCCGAGGGATCGCCTCAATGGAATCGGGGTTCCTCCAAGCGTGCTGCATGGCAAGCTGGACAAGCTCGTCAGCAGGTGGGGTCACCCAAGAGGTAGAAGGCCAGGCACGGAAAGCCTGCAGGAACAAGGACTCCTCAGACGAAGGGTTGGAGGGCTTCCAGTCACCCCTCTATTTTAGCTTTTCCGGGATGTCTCCGAAGGAGACATCATCAGGAGGTGACCGTGGGGACCCTTCACCATCATCGTAGTCCATGTCTTCCATTAAAGACTCCTCGGGCGAGTCCATGTGCTTCCTCTTGCATGTCCTTTTTCGAGGGGGCTCCTCACTGGGGATCTCTGAGGAGGACTCAGAAGAGCTGGTACCCTGAACAGGGGTGTCCTGCGGCTTCTCTGCCTGGTGCCCCGGGGGGTGGTCTATGGCAGCTGTAGCTCAGGGGGCAAAAACTGGGGTTCTGACATCAAAGAAGTGCTTCCAGAAGCGAGAGCCCTCTCCATCGTATGGAAAGCAGGTCCACCCGAAGAGGGATGGGAGCCCGGAACAGAGAAAGACAACCTCGGGACTGGGGTCATACTCTACTCCTACGAAACCATCCCCATGGATGGAGCCTCAAGCAGGATCGGTGCAGACATGACTACTGGCACCAAAGACAAAACCGAAGACAAACACGGAACCGTGCCCCAAGGTGCCTGCCCCCCAATCCCCAGATTGAGGAGGGACCGGTTCCGCAGGAACTGAGGACCAAAGAGGCAAACCTGGAGCCTGAGTGAGGTTCACTATAGGCACCGGTGTGATGGATTCTGAGAAGGAAATCAGAGCAGAACGCTTCAGAACCGAAATGGTCGAAGGAGGAGTGTGAGAAGGAGTCCGTGGAGAAACCAACCCAAGTGCTGCAGGCGGATGGGTTTTAGAAAGTTTGGGTATCCTCCTGGCTGCCAACATCTGGTCCACAAGATGCACCACATCGTGTTCTGACAGGCTCCTGGTGGATCTAGTGGATACTCCAGATGGAGAGTCAGGTCAGTCAATGAATGAGCTATACATCTCTCCCAAGAATGGATCTAAGAAAGGGGAGTATCGGGTCCATGGTGCAAGGTCTGCCGGCATCAATGTCTCAAGTTCTGAGACCAGGATTAATGGGGTCAAATCCAACTTGGTCGTAAAAATGCTCGGTCCCGAAGTGGCACTCAGAGCTGAAATGGTAGGTTCCAATGTCATAACAGACAAAGGTATCAAAGGAGTGCCCTGAGCCATAGTGGCCACAGGTGCCGAAGTCGTAGTAGGCGTAGTGAGGTCTATCATCGGTGCTGGAGGCAGGATCTGTGCTGAAGTTGGTGCCAGTATCGTAGGTTTCAAGATGCTCGGAGCCAACAAGGACAGAGCCGTAGAGGCAGATTTATGCTCCAAGGACAATATATATAATATAATTATTATAACTATATATAAATATATATATATATATATATATATATATATATATATATATATATATATATATATATATATATATATATAGTTATACATATATTAGATATATATAGATATCATTATATCTGCCTGCATCAAGCACTTTGGGATAAATGCAGGCAGTAAACATTTATACTGATACAGAAACATATTTTTGCATTTCCTAACTAATGTAATTCCTTAACAGACATACATTACAGGATTTAATTTAAAGAACAGAACTACATTATTTAATGTAAGGGTCTGGTTTTATTGTAATTAACAAAAATATAGTAGCAATTACATATATAACACAGCCTTTCATATATAAACAACAGCATACCGATATTTATCTGTTCAGTACCGTGGATGCACTTTAGCAAATTTTAAAACAGAATTGGGCAGATTTAAAAATAAAGAATTTGTCAAATTAATTGGTAAAGCATCCCACATAACTTAAATAAAACCATAGCACCGCAGCATTTAACATAAAGAAAAGTATTTCAAGCAATGCATAGACAAGAAAATGAAACATTTCAAATGGATCAGAAGAAAACACAGCACCAAAGCAATTAACACAAGTATAACTAAAGGAAACCATATCACAGCTTCACATTTTAAACAGAATAATACAATAATGTGGCATTACATGACTATTGTCATCACATCTGTTTTGAGTGAGCAAGGGGACACTTCACTTTAAGAAGAAAGAAATGCTGTTCTGTACAATTGTTTACACACCCTGACCATTATTATTAATGCTCATGACTGTAGCTACACATAAACTGGGCAGAAGCACTGTTTACAGACAAAATGAGAAACTCATTTTCTGACCACAATCTTTAGGCAGGCTACATTTTTTGGACCAGAACATCTGCAGAGCCCAAGGACATTTTGACATTGAAAGCATAATTAGAACTGATACAGGTCCTCATTCTGTGAAGTACCTGTATGGAGATATATTAACAAGCCATTATATTTAATGAGTTGTTAAATGTCACAGTGACATGCTATCGTCACTCGCAGCTTCTGTAGGGGCTCATATGTGTGCTGCCATTAATCAGTGAGTCAGCTTCCATGCTGATTTTTCTGTTGAGGATGCTTGCATGCATGCACGCATGTCAGTAAATCTGACATGCATGGGTGTGTCATCAGCTACCCATGCATGCAACTTAGTGGGAACAGTGAGCCAGATAACTGGCATACCCCATTATGATCACTTGGATCTACATAGATGGAGCCCATCTTAGTTCCTTGAATTGTTTGGTCCTGTGACATTTTCCCTTGTAATTTAATTCGCTCATTCTCCACCTCTCATACTTAGTTCCTTTCCACTTTATACTTACTTCTAGCAGTTAGCACTTAATGCTCATTTTCCAAAGTATTAACAGCTAAACACCATTCCTAAAGGTAGTCATGTCTGATGTACTTGCTTTGATTTTATTTTATTGCAAGAGCAAAATCTTTGTTACAAAAATGTGTGCTTTGTTGGAGTATTGAGCAGAAAGTTCAGTTTACAGAACTTGAGACTAACTCCTGCACAGAAAACTGCAGAGTCTGCTCAACTTGACAGGTGTGACACAAATTTAGCAGATTAGAACATGCATGCTGGTAAACAATTTGATTGAAGAAAATCTAAACTTGAGAAATATTCTAGACATTTTAGAAAAGTTCCTCAGTAATCGATGAATAAGAAAAGATGGCCTGCTCTAAAATACTGCAGCAGATATACATTAAATCTAATGACAGTTCATTAGACTCTAGAATAAATTTTTTTATACTAGCATCAGAATGTATTTGTTGTTGTTGTTCCCTGTCTTCTCTGATCTGTTCTCTATCAAAAGAAGTTATATTGCAGAAATGGTATTGAAACATTTTAAGTACGGACGCTTTGCTGGGTACATTTATCCTTTGTTTTTAACATTGTAAAGAAGCAGTATTGCTCAGTACATTAACACTTATATGTACTTTATAGTCAGTGTTTTTTTTTTTCATTCTTTCTGTAATTTATTTACTTACTTAAAATTTATTCTTAAAAACAACAGCAACGATCCATATTTTCAGAGCACTAGTCAGGAAATGCATGACCATATAGCAATGCTAAAACAAACCAGACTAACTCAAAGTCACGGTACAAAACAAGGACATAAATACAATCTAAGCAGCACTTAAAACATAAATACTACATAGTTATAACTAACAACTCGAGTTCAAAAAGGTCATTTTAATTTGAATCTGACAATTCTGATATCTTGATGTTGCACATATCAAAGAAGAAAAGGAAATGGAGTTTTATAACACTTAATTTTGGTTTCCAGCTGTGCTCACTGACTTCAGGCTTTCCAGTGGCTGCTCCAAATGATCCTTATCCATGCAGATCCCAAACCTTCTCTGGCTGACACTACAAGGGTTCCCTCACCAGGGACCACTGACACATGAAGGCCTCCACTTAATGGCAGGTTATAGGGGATGCGTCACAAGGTAATACAGAGCAGAATGAGACAGGAGTACAGCACTCAAACTGTGGCTACATAGTGAGACGTTTTACTTGCTCTTATCCCTCCAAGCATGCTGTTGATAAGCATTATGCTGACTGAGTGATGAGGGTGTGCTCTTTCAAGATATTTAGAGCGGTCCACTTCCTCAGGCCCCCCACACCATTACTCACATGTGTGAACTCTGGCCTTCACCAGAACACAGAGAGATCTCATCCCAGCACACTCCTGAACCCCAAGACAAGCATACCCATTCTCCCTGCCTACACTGTCAAGTGTTAGAGCTACTTATCAGGTTACCTGGCCTTTAGTCATGGTTTGTGTCTGTATTCCATCAGTGCGTTTGTGTCTGTATTCCATCAGTGCAGGTTGGATAAAAAGATTTTTAGAATTAAGCATACTGAAAACTTTGGTGTCACTGACTTAATGAAATAAAGGAAATAAAAGGCCTTTATTAAGACCCAATCTAGACATCTCACTGGCTTTTGTACACACGTGTAAAACCAAGTTAGAAAACAAAGTACAAAGTAGTAAAGAACTTTAATGCATTTAGTGTGCATCAAATTTTCTGGTATATTAAGAAGCTAGAAGGATCAAGCTCGGAGGGGAAGCTGAAGACTGAGCACACTTACTGCATTTAAATCCATCCAAACTGCACTTCCCTCTGAACGACTCTGCAACCATTTAACTAATGTTTTGAATCCCTGGTGATCAGCACACTGTTCAGAACCAGCCATGGTCCAATACATTAAAAACAAAGGCAGGGCCACAGAAGGTCAAAACTACCTTGTCTGTCAGAAGACTCAAAAATTATATGTGTAAAATTAATCCAAGCAGTATGAGTAACATGGGGGGGGGGGGGTAATCACTGTTAACTGGAAAACTGGTGAAAGATTATCCTGCTCCAAATAATCCAATGACTGATATTGGAGAACTGTAGAAGTTTTCACCCTAAGCCACCAATGAAAGTGGATTATTCCTAATCAGAATTATCAGCTTCTCAAACACAATTAAGTAGATGTGACACAAAAGCAGGGTTGATAGGAAAAGTTTTTTATTAATTTAACATATTTACAATATACATACATATATATATATATATATATATATATACATACATATATATATATATATATATATATATATATATATATATACATACATACACAGAAAGGAAAACTTCAACATCATAAACAATGTTAGGAATACACTTAATAATCAAGGTAATCTTATATAATTAACACATTAAGAGTCTTGGTATTTCAATGGCAACATTTCAAGGCTATCCCAACCACTAAAAGTCTTAGTATGATTTGTAGATCTTATTCTGATCACTTCTTTTTACAATTTAAAGATTATTTGAATGCAGGAACTCAGTTTGATTTCCCGTCTTTTGTAATAACTTTTCCAGCTACTGGAAGTAAATCCACAGAAGATTTTTTTTTTTTTTTTACAGAAATGCTGTACTACTACTCACACCACCACCCATGTCTCACCCATACTCAGCTCCCCTCCCACCAGCTCAAGAACCATCCCTATGCACCCCCCACATATTCTACCAACTATATTACTCAAACGTAAAGCATCCCTACAACTTAACATAGTAACCCTCCCACCATACATATTACCCACAGAGAACAATCATAAAATTTCCCTTATAAACAAACACATTCAAAAACTGAGAAAACTAATAATCTCATGCATATCAAAACTAGCCCTAAGTGGAGACATCCACCCCAACCCTGGCCCTACCATCTCCAACCCCAATCCTCATAATCAGACTAGAAACCACAACTTCTCCCATATTACAGCCAATAGAAAGCCAAGTGACTTCCTTCTACTAAGCCTAAATATTAGAAGTATATCCAACAAAGTCCATGAACTCCATGCCACCATAGACTTATACTCCCCAGATATAGTCGTCCTGACAGAAACCTGGCTAAAACCTCACATTACCAGTGAGCAAATACTCCCTATAGGTTACGGCATACTAAGAGTAGACCGGCTAAACAAAAAAGGAGGTGGTGTAGCTGTAATATTTAAACAACATCTAAACATCCAGATCTTAAAATCATCAGCTCCACAAATAGGCAATGAAGAAATAATATATACCAACCTCAAAATTAACCAAACAAAACCATCAACATAATTGGATGCTACTTCCCACCTGGCCAAAACATCCCTCCACTAGAAAACCTCCTCAGCTGGTCTACCCACCATCTCCCCAAAGAAACTATCATCTTAGGTGATTTCAATATTGACTGGCAATCCTGTTCTGGCAACAATCCAACCCATCATGTACACCTTCATGGCTTCACCCAACTAGTCCAGTCACCAACAAGGATAAATAAAAACTCCAGCAAGCACTCTACCCTGGATTGGATACTAGTCAGTAAGAACCCCCAGTCATATATAACAGGCTGCTTATCAGATAGCCTCAGTGATCACTCCCCAACATTCCTACTCAAAAATACCTGTACCAAGCTAAACCTGTCATCTATCGTCAAATCGTAAAAAATAAACTTTAACCCACTCACATTCATCTCATCCCTCAAAGAATGTAACTGGCATGCTCTAAAGTACCTCAGTCTAGATGACGCAGTTGAATCTTTTAATACTACCTTCCTGAACATCCTTAATTACCATGCCCCATAAGATTTTCCAGAACCAAAGCACAACCCTCCCCATGGCTACAGAAAACCACTAAGTCAGAAATGAAAAACAGGGATAAAGCCTGGGGGCACTGGCGCAAAACCAAAACCCCCGCAGCTAGACAGAAATTCCTAGAACTACGCAATAGAGTCAAAAAGCTAATAAAACGGGACAAATTCCAATACTACCAGTCTGCCCTAGACTCCTCACAACACAGCCCCAAACAATTCTGGTCCTCCATAAACTCCATCCTCCACCCAGGTAAAGTCAGTACCCCTCCTTCTAACATCCCTCACTCCTCAGAAAATATTGCTACCTCATTCAACACACACTTCACCCAAACCATACTATCACTAGCTAAACAACACAACCCCCCTCCCCTCCAACCCACACCTTCAACTAGTAATCTCCCACTGCCTTCTCTTTTTCTCCTGTACCTACCTCCAACATAAAAAAACTCTTAACTAAACTTAAACCCACCAAATTAGCAGCAGACAACCTCCCAAGTGAATACCTACAAATCGCAGCTGATGCTCTGGCCTACCCAGTATCCATCTTGATTAACCGATCTCTGTCAGAAAGTTACGTTCCCACATTGTGGAAAGTCTCACATATAATTCCCCTCCACAAAGGCGGACCCTCTGCAGAACTAACCAATTACCGCCCATAGCTATTCTCTCTCCACTCTCCAAAATACTAGAGAGATGCATACACTCTCAGGTCTCACACTACCTCCTTACTAACAACCTCCTTTCCAGTACTCAGCATGGTTTCCGACCAAACCATAGCACCACCACTGCCTTACTCTCCTTTACAAACACTATCCTTCAGCATAAAAACAATGGCTATCTCTCCTCTGCTACTTTCCTAGACCTATCTAAAGCATTTGACATGGTCCCACACAAACAACTTATCTCTGTCCTCAATAACCTATCCTTCTCACAATCGGTCACCAACTGGTTTCAGAGTTACCTGTCTGACCGCCAACAATCCGTTGTATGGCAGAATGACATATCTCCCCAACTACCTGTCTCCATAGGGGTTTCCCAAGGATCCATCTTTGGACCCCTACTTTTCTCTGTTTACACCAATAATCTAGCCTCTGCCACCAAACATGGCACCCTCATCCAATACGCAGATGACTCTACCATCATCTGCTCAGCCCAGTCCGTACCCAAACTGCAAAAAGTCACACAGGAAGCCTTTTCCTCTGTTGAAACATGGTTATCCGATGCCCAATTAATACTCAACCCAAACAAAACTAAACTACTCATCTTCCAACCCACCTAACATACTCAAAACAACTCTCACTTTAACATCACAGCAAAAGACAACACCACTATATACCCAACTGAACACACCAAATTGCTAGGAGTGGAAATGGACAATAAACTAAAATTTGACATTCACATATCCATGACCATAAAAAAAGTCCACAAAAAACTAGGAGCATTATACAGAAATAAACAATTTCTCACCAAAGCAGCAAAGATTTCAATAGCAAATTCCCACCTTATCTCCACCCTACTTTATGCCTCTCCAGTATATACCAACCTAAGGCAATGTGATCTAAACAAGCTTGAGACCTGCTACAACAAAATCGCAAAATTCGCCACAGGGGCATCCTACCGTAGTCACCACTGTCTCTCACTTGCTGAACTGGGCTGGCTTGAACTCCCTCACCTCCTTCAGTGGTATCAACTCTCACTCGCCCACAAACTAGTAAACCATCCACTAAATGTCCCATCCCTCTAGAATCTACTCCAACCCTATCGCACCACCAGACCACTAAGATCCAGCAACAAAAATCACTTGCAGATCACTAAAGCCAATAACTCTGCTGGTGAAGCACTATTCTCTTGCGCCATAGCCAAATTATGGAACTCACTCCCACCCACAATTACCTCCGTACCATCATGCACCAACTTCAAAACTTTATTAAAAGCACACCTAAAAACATGCTGGCTATGCCCTTGCAACTCCCACTCTAATATCATCCACCCCATCCATCTACTACCTTTCTTTCACCTCCACTAACTACCTTGATGATAGCAAGCTCAGATGCTCATAAGCCTAGTACTTATTATACAGCAGGAACTTCTCATTGTTACATTTGTTAATGCCTGTTATGTACTTCACAGATAAAGATTCTAGTTGTCTACTGATGTACTATGTTCCTCATCTGTAAATATGTTGTAAGTAATTTCTATGTTAAATTGTTAATCACTATGTAATCCAAAGTAACTACTGTCTGTTTATTTTACTGTGGAGCTTTTCTCCCCGGGCCTCCGCTGAAAATGGACCCACGTCCAGTTGGACACTCCCGGTCAACAAATTTAAATAAAATAAATAATAAATAAATAAATAGGAAGGGGAACATTCATTAGTTTTATTGATCTAAAGACCAATTATCACACCATAACCAATTAAAAAACATACTTACCTCTTCACACTAAACATTTATTTTTTCACAATCCATAAACATGTGCATCCAATCAGCTTTTTTACAACTTTACTACATCTCCAACCAAATTAAGAAGTCATCTTAATAAATTTAAAGATTTTATAGGGAGTAACACACACTCTATGTATATATTTCCACAAAAAAACTGTCCAGTATAAACTTGAAGAAGTTTGACTAACTGATTTAAGTAATAATGTTTTATTCTTACCACCTACTGCGTCACTCAAACCACTACTATCTAAAAAGTTTCAAAATTTTGCATCACAATTATTATGTATATTTACCTTCAATGACAGCATTCATACAGTCATATAACAGGGGAATAGTGTTCTGTTCCTTTCACTCACTTTACCTACAAATTCATTTAATGTCTCATTGATGGATAACATTTACTGGTTAACAAATTCATCCAACATAAGGTCTTTCATTAAATATTCTGGTGACTTAGTTTTTCTTTGATTTCAAAGCATTTGGACCATACTACTAATCCATTCCTTTTTAGTAGATTAATTTTAACATTATGACTTTTTTTTAACTCTGGAGGTGTGTCTAATGGTAAAGTACAATAACTTCCATTTTGATATTTATGAAGTTTTAAAAGCATATTTCTTAACTGCTTTAAGAACTGATTTCATATACTCAGAGTCTAAAGACAGAAATGAATTGCCTTCTAAGGTGAATTTTATTAACCAGAGGAAAGGATGGTTATATATTTTTAATTTATCGTATTTGATAAACTTATAAGGATTTATTATAATCTGCTATTGAATGATTTTCCACTGACTAGTATAGGTTGAATCTATCCAGAGTATAACAGAGTTAAAATTTGCAGCAACAGAACAAGAGTCTACATCCGAAAGTCTAATACCACCATATTCACAAAATCTTATATGGTTTCTATGAGCAATTTTTGGCTTTTTAGGAAACTATAAGAACAAAGTTAACATTTTCCCATTTTCTTTAAAGATTGTCAGGTATTAAAGCTATTGAATGTAATATATAAGCAATCCTGGGTAATATCATTTTCACAAGTACTAACTTATCCTCAGAAGTAAAAAAAAAAAAAAAATTAATTCCATTTTTAATAAGAATTAGCACTTTTTCAATTATTTTTCAAAGTTATTATTAATAGTCTTACTCACATCTTGATTGATCTTTATTCCTAAATATGTTAGTTTTTTCCTTTCCAAATATATTTATATTCATCTTTAAACTTACTATCTAATAACTGATTTACCACTAAAGTTTCAGTTTTATTATTAAATTTCATCTATATATTTTGAAACTTTTCAGTTTTCTCCTCTATTTCTTAGACTGAATAATTTAAATCTCCTATAATTAGTAAAATATCTGCAAAACGCTATATTTTATATTGACAATAATTGTCAACTGAAAAGCCATCAGTTTTTTTCATTGCTTCTTATACTGTTAGCTAAGGGTTTGATAACTAATGCAAACAGTACAGGGAACAAGGGATACCCTTGCTTTGTGAATTTGTTTAAAGTGAATCCTTGAAAAATATAAGATCTAATTTTAACATATGCTTTGAAGTCTCTATGCAGGTATTTTAACATTCCAAAAAACTGTTCTGGAAAAGCAACACTTCTAAGATTTTAAACAAGTAGTTCTAAAAAAAAAAAACAAGAATCAAAAGCTCTCAATATATATAAGCTAATCAGGACCAATTTGTTCATTCCTTTTGCTAAATCTAAGACAGTCACTACCCTTTTAAATTATCATAAGTTAATATACTGACTACAAATCCTACTTAACCGTTATCATTTAGTTTATAATATCTCTAAATCTTTTAGAGAAGATGGAAGTAAATATGTTATAGTCTACATTTAATAAAGAAGTCTATATGAGGAAACTAACTTGTTATCCTTTTCTTGTTTAAATATAAGTAGATTACAAAAAATTTCATGAGGGAATAATTGTTTTGTCACTCTGAATTATTCTGAAAATGTCACTCAGTAATTCTAAAATAGTTAACGGAAGCAGACCATATATTTCCATACTTAAACCATCTAACCCTGGAGTTTTAACATTTTTCCCTTTTTTAAAAGATTCTTTAACTCCTAGTAGGTTAACAGGCTTATTCAACAGAGATATTTGTTGGTTATTAAGTTGATTGGTAACATTTTTCTTTAAATACTTGTCAATTTTGTAATAATCAGGATTATTATTTTTATCTTTATTAAGATCCTTGAATTTTTAAAAAATATTAAGCATTACCACTAAAGTTCCTATTTCCTCTATATCTGAAGTAAGCTTTTTAGTGTGAGGAATTTAGATATGACTGCTTTCTGCCTTTTTGCTTAACATCTTCTTTCTATTAGCTGTGTAGATTTTTGAAGCCATCACATAACTGTGCAACTCTTTTTTTTCTAAAGCAATCTCTACTTTATGTGTTAAAACTGTTTGCTATTATGTCATTAACTTTTTAATGACTTCAGTATTCTCTAATTTCTTGTTTGTTGTTCAAACCTCGCTTTTTGTATTTCATCTTCTATTTCTAACTCTTTATCCCACCTCTTTCATTTTAATACTAGCCCATTTTCCCATTCTATCCTAAATATGCATTATTAAGGAGTCCCATAGTAGGACTAACCTGGCCAGTATCATTCAAAGATAAAAAAATGACTTATTCCTTAAGGTAACTCATATTCTTTTAATTTCATCATATATATATAGGGATTCTATAAACAACTTTAAATTTCCTTATATCCATTATTATATTAATACTTAAAGCAAAATGATCAAATAAAGGACAATGATTAGTTTTAAAATAATTTACTTTATTAATATAAATAAGTAGAGGCATAAATCCTATCAATTCTAATTTGTATCCTATGCACATAAGAATAACGAGTGAAGAAAAAGGACTTATGTTTTGCTTTTACTATTAAATCAACTAAATTATTATTACTAATCCAGCTATTTAATGCTTTAGCTGATGCTAGTATTTTAGCTTTCTTCTGTTCACTTGTATCTTTTATACTAGATATGCAGTTAATATCCCTTTCTAAAATTGAACTACTCTTCCAATGACTTTCTTGTAAGTTTAAGTGATCTTTAGCCACTCTTGCACCTATTTTAGGGATCTAGTAAAAATTAACTAGTGTATAGAGTTTGTCATTATGTTTAAATATTACAAATGTATACATTCCTTTGGGATCATTAATGGATTTCATGATCTTAGTCATTACAGTAGATTTTCTCCAAAGTGTTGTAGCTCCTCTCCTCTTTTTCTTAAAAGAAGCATAAGATAACATTTTGTAATCTAAGTTATTTAATTATTGTATATCTTTATCTATCAAATTAGTCTCTTGCAAAAATATGTTTCCCCTATTTAATTTTAGATATCTGATTAATGATTTCCTTTAGTTGCCATTATTTAATCCATTTACATTAATAGATAATTGAATATTATTTTAAATGGTATGCCAGGTATGGTATGACAGCTCACAAATGCATTTTACTATAATAATTTTAGCGGCACATAAGAACATAGCCTTGTCATGGCCTTTCATTATGGTGTAAATCAGTACACGTTTGTGCTCTTGAGGTAGAGGTGACATATTCCAATGAATGTCATACAAACAGGAAGAGAAACATAAACTGCTGGGTCAGGATTAGCAAAAAGTGTCTCATAGTCAAGAGTCCTTAAAGAAATATAAAAGTTAAAACAGCAGCAAAACAACAAGTATTACTAAAATTAAGAACCTATATATTCAGAATTCCAGTCTGCATGTGAACTTTGCTTCACCTTTAGGTTTTAAAACACATTACTATTCAATACCAGTTACTGCTTCAGAAGCTTGTGTGTGTAAAATCATAATTTACTGAATTTCAGTGGTGATTCAAGGGACTTTCATATTGGACCCTGACATTTTATTTTTCCTTTACAGCCATAAGAATGTATTGGTTAAGGTTTCATTTTCAGAGATTCTGCATTCACATTTTAGGCTGTGTTCAGCCTTTTGCTGTTTTTTTCTGCAGCAATCAAATTGGGAGCACTTTGTACTTAGCAATTAACTTAGGTTTAGGATTACTTAGATGAGACCAAAAGAGTAGACTAAAAATTGTAACTTTTTTGACATCACACAGATAGTGCCAGATGGGCTGCTGCTCTCTTATATATGTATATTCACAGAGCTCAACCTTTTTTGCATCTGTGTGTGTGTGTGTGTGTGTGTGTGTGTGTGTGTGTGTGTGTGTGTGTGTGTGTGTGTGTGTGTGCTTAACATTTTATGAAATAAAAATCACTGGT
The DNA here is from genome assembly GCF_019279795.1 of Protopterus annectens. Lineage (NCBI taxonomy): Eukaryota > Metazoa > Chordata > Ceratodontiformes > Protopteridae > Protopterus > Protopterus annectens. The sequence continues at coordinate 1,335,842,775 of NC_056739.1, forward strand.
TATGTGCTATCCCCTCAGCTCCTTCAAAACACTTTGTCTTACCAGGGAATGCATTTTCATTTTTTTCTCTTTATTTTATCGAATATTTTAATAACTATACTTTTCTAGTGAATCACTTTATTAAAAGCTGTAATGTTATTAATATCACTATGTTCTAGTCAAGTTCACTAACTTAAAACAGGCTCAAGATTATGAGGACAATCCACTGATCTGCTTTTAAACCTCAGCTACCCAAAACACTGTAATAAAATTCAGGTTATGGTCTAGTGCAGTCTTATAGCCAAGCTAATGAAGCTATTCAAATAAAATACTTAATTGCAGTTTGTTGGCATCATACCTAAAGGATGTAGGAAAATAGATGTATGTTATGTATTATCATATAGTATTCCTTTCAGTTCATTACTGTGACACGGGAATTAGATTTAGCTTTTTTTGAGGGTAATGTGTTGTTAAGAAAAATTCCACAATTGTGAAGCCTTAGAAAATTGTTTTTGACTGCAGTCCTCTTATGACTGTAGAAAGATATTCTATTAAAATTGGCTGTATGTCACAGAGGCTCCTGTATATTATTACTAGTTAAGCTTCAACTTCTCTTTTTCATTTTTTAGTTTTCATCATACCTTTGTTTTGCAAGATATTTATCCAAGTCGTATCACTAAAGTGTATTAAAGAGGAACCTTACTTAATCCTAATGTAGTATTCTCAAAAATGAAGGCCATTATTCATACAGATTTGCTGAGCAAGATATGAGCATGAAGGTATGAGAAATACTCATCTCACGTGAATATGTATCACTTCAGACTACTCAAGCCTACTTGGCTGTGTTATGATAATTAGAAGTAATGTAACGTAGCAGGGCAAAGTAATGGGAACAAGCAGACTGTAAGAATGCATCAGCAGAATTCACATCATAGCTACGTGGTCACAATAATAGAAGGCTAAGTTGTGTTCATTTCTAGGAATAGTACCAGTCCAAGGCACTTCATGCACATAAGTGTCACAAATAGAGGAATTCTCCTGAAGTGTAGTCTATAAATATTAACCAATAAGTAGCTAAAACTACATGTATGAGAGGGGATGGTATGATGGGGGAAGAGCAGGGAGAGGAAAACAAATAGGACACAATGAGAAGTAATGGAAAGACAGAGCAGCTTTTATTATATGAACAGAAAAGTGATGAGGGGGTGTGACATCCCTTCTTTGGGCCAGTAATCAAGAAGCCACAATCCTCACCACTGACACCAGTGGGGTGCATTCACTTGGAACAAAAATAGATACACACAGCATTTTTAGATGCAGCTCCCTGCACCAAGCACAATTCCCCTTAAAAGCACACAGGGAGCACACTCCAGATCTGGACTTCCTCTCCTTGCCCCAAATAAGACTCCACCTTTTTCTCTTCAGAAATCAGTGCTCTGTGTCACGGTTTCAAGTAGCTCACACACACATACATACACACACACACACACACACACACACACACACACACACACACACACTCTCTTACTTTTTATGATTTGATTTTCAAACACACACACCCACACACCTGAGACAGGCTGGCAAAGATTTACCTGCTATGCTACCTCCACACAGACTACAAGGCAGACTCACTGGCACAAGCCAGCTGCTTTAAGGCTCTTACCAGGATACCCAATTACTCTTAGCAAAATTAATACTTATACAAATGGTAGTGTTAACCAATCGGCAAGATTTTCAGGAGCATGCTGCTACGGTGCCACTAAATAAATGCAAGTACTCTCAAGGGTTAAAATATTTTCTAAAAGACCAGCCACAATGAAAGTTTAGATGTATTTAATAATAAATAATAATTAAAAAACATGAGAATACGGAGTATCTATTTACAATAAACACCAGAGCTTCAATTCACAGGAAATATTAAAAAATAACACAGAAGGAAAGAGACAGATGCAAAAAAACAATACTTTTAGCTAATCTCACTATATGTTCCTAACTGACTGAAGAATTACTTTTCCCTAGTTAAGTTACTTACTAAAGCAAGGCAAGATGAAGTGGGTGAGTGGTTTTGTCAGTTTCAAAACAGAGTGCTGATGTCACTATCACATCTCTCATTAGTAACTAGCTACAGGATGACATTACATCTGGTCACTTGATTCTTTGCTTCCCACACTACCTCCTGACTAGAAGCTGAGACTTTGCTAAGGCTTATTCCAGCATCTGGAGACTGTAAAACTATTCCAGCCCTTTCATCCTTCCTGCAGAGACTAACCAGACATTTTCTGGCATCCCAGGGTAGCAATTAGTTCACCACTAAGGACAATAAGAGGAGGATCCCAGCCCACACATTGCATCTCTGGCTGCATTCAGGCCTTTGAGATAAAATCTTTATGGCCTAAACCAAGTCATTTAATTTCAGGCTATCTTTCTTAAGGTTAGCTGGGCTGAGTTGAATATCTTCCCTTCCAGCATTCTCTGTTAACATATATACATTTCATCAATTAAAATACAGTCTGACACATATTTCTTTTCGGTCCAGCAGGACCCACTGTTGATACATTCTTAACACAAGCAACTTTACAAATACATTTTTAACACAAGCATCTATACAAATTAGTTTGATATTCAAATGACATAAAATTATTTACAAATCTCCAGCTAGTTATGCTGGCATATGTTACACATGCACTACTCTACTCCCTCTGGCATAGCTGGCACTACTTCACATCATCACAAGGAGTACAATATGGAAGCAAAAACTGGGTAAAGAATGAGCTTGTAGAGTAGTGTGCAGGACAAACAAATACAAAACAGTACAAACAAGCGAGTAGCTTTATACACACACATACACTCACTCAAAGATGAAGTAGCCTAGGGGTCAAGACCTGCCACTCCAGCAGATCTGTAGTTCATCACATGGGTATCTCTGCCTAGCCAAGAGGTTGGTCAACCTGAGAGGCATCTGCATTCTTCTCCATTTCCTACAGCTGTAGTTGGTCAGCAGATGATGGGCTATAGCTGTCCACCTCAGTGAGTTCTTCTCAGGTTATTCCCCACACTTCCATCATCAGACTCCTCCCAATGAGCTGCATCAGAAAATAACAGCAGTGAGGGTGCCTGTCCTTATCACTCTTCCTCTCTCATATCAAACAGACCTGCACAGTGGAGGCAAAAATGTAAAATGTGCCATTGAAAAACAGTAAAATGTAAGGCAGACAGCAAAGATAAAGCAGTCTTGCAGCTGGCCATAGCTGCCTCCTAAGACATCCTACTCTACAGAGATGTATCTCCCTGTGAGCTGAAAGATAAAAGTGCAAACATTATTAGTACCTCCTTGAAGGTTATATATTTGTCTTGAAGGCAAAAAAAAGAACTGTACTTAGAGAACATCTTTGGGCACTCTTTGTACTTCAGCTTCCTGCCGACGTTCAAGGCTGCATTCCTTTACATCTTCTTAATAGTGCCAACAATGCTCACCAGACTGCTAAATACCCATAGTCTTATTAATCATGGAACCTAGGTCATAATAAGTATCCACTGTTTTGAAGAATCTGTCATATGGACCCAGAAGCTACAGCCTGTAGTGGGTGAGGGAAATAAACAAATAATTTTGCTTCCTTCACACAAAATGCATGAGCCCTGTGGTGGTAAATGCTGCCAACCATCCCTTCCTTACAGGCTGCCAAAAGGTGTACCAACATGGCAGGAATTCACATACCTATGAAATGATTTATTTATTTATTTAACATTTGTTTACTGGGAAAGTCTGACTTGGAATGAGCCACATTCCAGATACATGTTTATGTAACTTTGGAGAAAACCAAAGCACCAGGAGGAAACCCACACAAACACAGGGAAGACATGCAGACTTTACACAGAAGGCACCCCAGCCAAGAATCGAACTGGAGAACTTCTTGCTTTGAGGCGACTTTAACCTTTACACCACTGTGTTGTCCAGTGATAGTGAATAGCGAATTTGATTTCTGAACAAGCACTCGCTGCTCAGTTGTGCAGTTTGCATGCACATGCACTCATCCTGGGACTCTGGGACTTCAGTCAGGTTGATGCTATGTGCGTGCTGTACAGTATGGCTCCATTGCACAAAAGTAGAATTAAGTAATTCACTGTTATTCATAACAAGAAACCTCATATGCTGTTGCAGAGCACAGTTAATGCATAAGATTAAAGCTCTGCGCTTTTAGCTTCTTCCAGTAGTCAAAGACATTGTGTTTGGTTCCTTTCACCTCCATTTGCCTATGATTCTGCAATAGTCACTTCACCAGAGCATGTTCTTGTGTCGGTCTGAAAAAGGACACTTTTGACCAATGGCCTTACTCAGTTAACCAATAAATAAAATAAAAAAGGTTCTACATTTGTGAGGTTTAATTTGGCTTCTCCATTTCAGTTGCTGGTATTCTTCACATCAAACAATGTTGTGGTTATCATTGCAAGACTTCCCATAGTAATATAGTGCTGCTTAGCTCTTACTGCAGCAACTGATAACATGACTCCAAGCTGCTAACCTGCTATTTTTCTGAATTCTTTCCCCTTATATAATATCACGCCTACGCAGCCTATCTAGATCTCGCCAAGGCTTTCAACACCATCCCCCACTCTGGAAGTATAGATAAACTCACTAAACTAGGTATAAATCCCTATGTCACAGGATGGGCTGCCAACTGGCTCACTAACAGAACCCACACTGTGAAAGTAGCAGACTCCAAATCCAACTTCAGGCCAGTGACAAGTGGAGTACCACAAGATTCAGTCCTGGGTCCTCTTCTGTTTGGTATCTACTTCTCTGAAGTACAGGCTAACACAGAAGGTCTTTGGCTAACAAAGTTTGCAGATGACTGCAAACTAAGAGCCATAATCAAAACTCCTAACGATGTGGACATCCTACAAAAGGACCTCACTGAGACAGATGCCTGTTGTTAAAGCCATGGCCTCAAGCTCAATGCCAAAAATGCATTGTAATCCCTTTTGGTAAAAACTCTGTATCCATGAACTACCACATAGGCGGTAGTCTACTTAACACTGAAAGTGTGATAAGATACCTTGGGACACAGGTGGACAGTAGTCTCTCCTTTGATAATCACATCACCACAGTAGTCAGGAAAACCTTCTAGTTGGCACACCTCATCACAAAAGGTTTCTCATCCAGGAAAAAAGAGGTCATTGTTCCCCTCTACTCATCACTCATTAGACCCATTATAGAGTACAACGCCCCTTTTGGTATGTACCTCACAAGACATCTACAACAACTGGAAAGAACGCAGAAATACCTCACAAAGAGGATTACCGGCTTCAAACAGATGCCCTACGCAGACTGTCTCAAAAAACTCCAGCTTTACTCCGACGCATATCGCCTACTCAGAGGCGATCTCTGCCTAACATACAGAGCTGTGTCAAACCCAGAGCTGATGGACATGCTCCACTTAGAGAAATCCCAATCCTTCCGAGCTACACGCTCTAGGGACCTAAACCTTGTCACCACAATAAACAGAACATGCTGGAGGGATAGAGTCCTGTCCCAGACACTTCCCATACTCTGGAACCAACTACCTATCTATATCAAACACAGATCCTCATTAGCACTCTTCAAGAAAAATCTTGATGATTGGATGGAAGATAGGAAATTCACCCCGGGGATCACTTTTGTGGCTCTGCTTGACAGGGGCAAAGGAAAATAATTTTCTTGGTGGCGAAAGCCAGGGTACCGTTTGGCTAAGCTTACATAGTCCCTAGGGTCAATAGCCTAGTACCTGCTTATGAACCTATATACAGATACAGATTTTTTTTACCCTATTCATTTGCGTTTCACTATGCATTCATTTTACTGCATGTTATCATTTACATCTATTTGTGCACTTACATGCATATGAGTTGTGAAAGCTCTTGCATAGCTGTGCAGTTAATATGAACTGAGAATAACAAACATGCCGTGCTTTGTCAAGAATTGTGCAAAACTGTCTTGCATGCTAGACAACAGGTCTACGAATTACATTTCCAGTCAAAACTATCTTTCATGCTTGTGTGTACCATTTTATCAGAAAATTGTCTACTTAGTGGTATTTAGAGTTTAGTTGTTGTGATTATTTTTCTGTGTGAAGTTTGGCTTCATACTCTCATGCCTGATGACCATGAAGACTTGCCCAACTGCACTTGAACTATTTATTCCCCCATAATGGGTTACTTCAGAACAGGGGTGACAGCCATCCAGAGTGGCATTCATTCAGAAAGTTATGAGGAATCTTTTGCCCTCTACAGCCTCCTGGTATTGGTGGCATATGGCATAGGCCTAGGCCCCTATACTGGATGGGGAATGATGAACCTGAATCACCACAGAAGCTATGGTGTCTTCCTCATGCAAGTGCACAGTTATGTGCACATGCAATGACTACTACTAAATACACATCTTAGTGGTCTAGCTCCCCTCGCAGAACATCCTTTCACTACTGCCCCTTATTCAAAGGATTCTGGCACACAATGGCCTTGTTCTCCATCCTGCACCACCTTACTGTGTGCTAATCCTAACTGTGCAGTAACTCTACCCCTGTCACGACATCTAAAGTACAGTTTTGTACCTACCATAAATGTAGATGTTCGAGGATCCACATTGCTGCAGTCCTAACTATTGGGTAGTCCGCTGTCCAGTCGGCCCGAATACCAAAGTATATGGCTGACGTCGGTCAGGGCGCATTAGACTGATGTCAGTACGTCAGGGTACTAATGCGCATGACCAACGTCATATCCTCAGTCTTTTCTTGCCCCAGATGTCAGAAGACCCTGAAAAGATAAGGCCAAAACCAAAAACTCCCAACATACCTGCACCAAAATATATGTACAATATATACAAAATTAGCAGAATATAACCTCACCTACACAACCACCCCTAAACACAGAGGGGAAGGAGGGAGGGTAAATTGGACTGCAGCAATGTGGATCCTCGAACATCTACATTTATGGTAGGTACAAAACTGTACTATGTTCTTCATTCCACATTGCTGCAGTCCTAACTATTGGGTAGAATCCCAAAGCAGAGGTAAGGGAGGCTGGCAAATCATAAGGAAGCAGGAAATGACAACATGCCTTGCAAAATAGCTGTGGCAAAACCAGCCCTAGACTTAGAGTAGAGAGGAAGGTGATAATGCTTAGAGAAAGTATGCACTGAACTCCAAGTAGCTGCCTCCAAAATATCCTTAGTTGCCACCCCCCTTAGAAATGCTGTGGAAGTGGCAGTAGCCCTAGTGGAATGAGGCCTAATCCCAGCTGGAATCTCCTTGCCATGATGGGAATAACAAAATGTAATGCAACACCCAATCCACCTAGAAATAGTTTGTTTTGACACAGGCTTGCCCTGCGAACTCAAAGCAAAAGAAACAAACAACTGCTGAGACTGCCTAAAATCCTTAGTCCTGCTCAAATAATAACGCAATTGCCTGTGTACATCTAAAGTGTGCAAAATCTTTTCCCCTTTATTTTGGGGATCTGCATAAAAAGTAGGCAAATGAATAGTTTGGTTTAAAGCCACACTAGAAACCACCTTAGGCATAAAGGAAGGATTAGTACATAAAGATACCCTATCCTTATGAAAAATCAAAAAAGGCTCCACTGCCATAAGGGCCTGCAACTCAGAAACCCTTCTTGCAGAAGTAATGGCCAACAAAAAGCAGTCTTCCATGACAAGTATTTCAATTCAGCAGTAGCCTTGAGCTCAAAAGGTTGTAGAGTAAGTTTCTCCAACACAAAATTGAGATCCCAAGCAGGAGTAGGAGCTCTCGTGGGGGTCTTATATTCTTTGCCCCTCTAAGAAATTGCTTGAACAAAGGATGCGAAAACAATGGTGGGTCACAATCATAGTGAGCTGAAATTGCTGCAGCATGAATCTTAATGGAAGAGAAAGACAAACCTTTGTCCAGTAACTCAGTAAGATATTGAAGAGCCACACTCAAATTTGGCTCAGAAATCTCCAAATTGTTTGCTGCACTCCAAAATAAAAATCTCTTCCATTTTTCTGCGTACACTTTCCTTGTACTAGGTCTCCTGGCTTCCATAATCACATTTAAAACTTGTTGAGGAAGTTGAGACCTACTGTCTTTCAAAACAGAATATGCCAGGCTGTTAGATGAAGAGAGTGAAGCTTGACATTGAGCAGGTGACCGTCTCTCTGAGACAACAGGTGTGGAATCAAGGGTAAAGGCCATGGAGGCTTCCTTACCAGACTCCTCAGTAATGGGTACCAGTGCTGCCGAGGTCAATCTGGAGCTATTAAAATCATCCTTGGCTTGTCTTGTCTGACCTTTAGAAGCACCTTTGGAAGAAGAGGCAGAGGTGGAAAGCATACACATGAAGATTTTTCCAACTGAAAGAAAGAGCATCCACTCTCCAAGCTGTGTGATGAAACCTCTTTGTGCAAAACTTTGGCAGCTGGTGGTTTAGTGGAGAAGCGAACAGATCTATGTCTGGAGTTCCCCATGACACTGTCAATTTTGAAATACATGAAGATCCAGTTTCCACTCGTGGGGATCCATGATTTGTCTGCTTAACACATCTGCTAAGGAGTTCTGTGCTCCGGCAGAAACCTTGCCTGAAGAGTTAGTTGCAAGCTGAGCGCAGTCTCCCATAAAATCATTGCTTGCCTGCACAATGGGTAAGAATGTGTTCCCCTTGTTTGTTGATGTACCACATGACAGTTGTGTTGTCTGTTAGAATCAACACCTGCCCTGGAAGAAGTAATTCCTTGAAAGCCATTAATGCAAACTGGACTGCTAACATCTCCTTCATGTTGATATGTAGATGCTGTAGTCTGGCAGGCCACTTGTCTTGTATCCACTTTCCATTTAGATGAGCTCCCCAAGCAATGTCTGAGGCATCTGTCGTTAGAATCTGACTCGCCTCTGGCCGGGTCACAGAGAGTCCCTTGTTTAGGTGACATTCCTGAGCCCACCACAAAAATTCCTTTTGACTGCAAGGTATTATTTGAATGACAGTGTCCAAATCCTGGCAGTGCTGTGTCCATACATTTTTGAGATACCATTGTAGCTTCCTCATATGCAGTTTGGCATTGGGAAGCACCAGAATACAAGATGCCATGAACCCTAAGGCTTGAAGGACTGTCCTTGCAGTCAGCCCGGACTGAAGAGATAGTTGATGGAAGTAACTGGAAAGATTCTTTTGTTTGTCCGGGGTTAAAAGGCCATCTGGGCTGCTGTATTCAGTCTCACACCCAGAAAGCACATGTCTTGAGAGGGTACTAGACTGGACTTTATTTCGTTCACAGA